>NC_025690.1:6571549-6590269 GCF_000633955.1 Camelina sativa | reverse complement strand
TAACAATCGGATCAATTGCTTGTAGCATCTCAGAAATACCTCCACCGTCGGATTTCTTGAACAGATCCTCAAAATATGTTGTAGCTATATGTTCCATACCCGACGCTGATTCATCCCAAACGTTATTTGCACCAAATAAACCAATTATCCTATTCTGAACCCGCCGTTGTTTAGTGGATGCGTGAAAATATGAATTGTTTTTATTCTCAACCCTTAGCCAAAATTTTCTGCTCTTTTGTTGCCAATAAATCTCCTCATCCCGGTATGCCTCTTTCAATTTCCTCTCAATTCCCCGAATATCTTCCAGCGAAACCGAGTCATCCATCTTCGCATCATGCAGAGCAGTCTTCAAAGAAGAAATAATTGATGGGCCAGTACTGACATTATTTTTCCTCCACCAGGAAATCGAATTCCTACAATTCCTTAATTTATCAACAAAACCCGGAATCCTAAAATTCCGTGTCCGATTCCAACCAGACTCAACCGCTCCAGCCAAGCCCTCCTTACCCAACCACCGCTTATCAAACCGAAATTGTCTCTGTCTCCTCCAGACCGCCGTCAAACAAGTTGCTAAAATTGGACTATGATCAGAACCAATCATCTCCAAATACTCTACTTTCGAATTGGGATAGAGGGCGTGCCAGTCTTCATTACCTAAAGCCCGGTCAAGTCGGCAACGAATCACTTGATTATTACACCGATTCCCACGCCAGGATAATTGATCCCCATAACATGGAAATTCAAGCATCCCAATATCCTTAATCATTGAGATAAAAGGTTTGAAGGAATTAGCTGACCGCAGGGCACCACCCTGCTTCTCATGGTTACCAATTAATTCATTAAAGTCTCCAATAATAAACCAAGGATCAATACGAAAAGATCCAATGTCCGTTAATTTATCCCACACTTTTCCGCGATGTTGGGGAACCGGGTCACCATAAACAAAAGAAAAATATACCAATTGATGATCAAGAACAGCTTTTGTATCAATTATACGGTCATTATGAAATAGAACAGAAAGATTTATTTCATCCTTATAAAATAAAACCAAACCACCACTAGCCCATCGGGGTTCAACAGTAAACATTTTATTATAGCCAAATTTTGATTGAAATTTTTGTAAATAAGAAAAACATTTCTTTGTCTCTGATAAAAACAAAATATCTGGTCGATGCTTCCTCCACAAATCACCCAAATAATTCTCTGTCAGATCAACCCCAATGCCCTGACAGTTCCAACTTAGGACCTTCACGGTTTAGCCAGCGGTTTCGGGAGAGCCCCCATCCCTATCTTTGCTGGTCTTATACCAATGCCAGCCGGTTTTCCATCCACAGCCTTGTTCCCTTGTTTTCCCATCCCATTCTGTTTGTTACCTTCACCTGCAGGTTTAGATAAAGCTTTAGCTAGCAAACGTTTACCAGGGGAAGCTAAAATCAAACCAGGCTTCCTAACTAGTTTCTTAGGCAGAGAAGTAGGCCTCCTCGACCCCTCAATTCTCGTACGACTGATATTAACTTCTTGCAAAGCAGCATGTACTACATTCACATCCAAATCAAACATTAAGGATGGTGAGGAAGTACCTTTCGGATCCTCCACATTGGGGATAACATCACCCGAACCCAAGTCTCCCAAACCCGCATTCACCTGGTCGAGCGCAATCTCACCCTCTTCTGGAAGGTTACCATGTGAGGTAACACCCTCCTCGAGAAGATCATCAGTCGCTTCATCAAACTCAGAATCAACCAAAACCGCAGTAGTCCCATGAGGAGGAGAACTCTCCCTAGCTATTCCTTGTTGAGCAATTCCTTGATCAACCACGTCAGGATCAACACCAAGAACCCCTTGTGACTGTTTCTCTAAAAAACCGCTTTTTGCCTTGTACAACGGTTTCGGCCAAGCTTTCCCTTTCCCCTTGCGGTTAAGGGGGAAGGAATTAGCCTGTCCCATGTATCCTCCATGACCCCTCTGAGTTCCCCGCTTATCTCCTGACCCGCTTGCAACTGCACTGTACGTCCGTTTCTGTTCCCTCCCTGAGCCATGGTGACGAACCTGATGAAACAAACCGGAACTACCCGCCCCAGCAGAAAACTCATAAGCTTGGAAGTCCAAAGCTCTCTTGACTACCTTTCTAGGCTTCTCCCAGCCCCCAGCATTGTGGAAAACCCCTTGATTCCCCATCCCTTGTTGTCGCTGAACACCTCTCTTCTCAGGATGATGCTCAAACACGTGACTCCCACCAGCTTTAATCAACTCTGGACAACTCTTCTCATCGTGGGTAAGACGAGAGCAATTTTCACAATAGCCGGATAGTTTCTCATACTCAAGAGTCACCACCACTTCATCTCCAGATTCGAACAGCACCAACAGCTTGAAAACAATAGGATTGAAGCCATTTACCGTAACACAAACGCTCCCAGATTCTTCATCAATATCTCGGATTATACCAATCTTCTTGCCAATGGCCTCCAAAGTAGCAACCTCCCACAGATGCATCGGAATGCCAGAAACTCTCACCCAAAAGTTGATGGCAGAAGGATAAGTAGGAGATACAATGGGCTCCCACTTAACCAAGGAAAGCATCCAACTATCAAAATGGTAAGGACCATTCTGAAGAACCCCTTGAAGATCATCCGCATCCGCAAAATTGAACTGGAAAGTTCCTTGACCCAAATCAGCTCCCACCACTTTGTCTTCAAGCTTCCATATCTTGGGCATGGTGGATAGCAAAGACTCAATCCGTTGCACCCCTGGATTCATCAGTCTCCCTATGAGTGTGAGATCAAATTGTTGAATCCTCTGAGCCAAGACCGAGTTTGATATTTTTACAACTTCCGTACGCATCAGCGAACCCTTGCCCTTCATAATCGCTGATTGAGACATTGAAGAAATCACTAGCCTCAAAAACCAAGCTCTATCCGCTACTAACCACCGCAAATCACCACTGAAAGAAAGTAGAAGGAAGTGAGAAAATGAAAGACGGTGTTGTCGAGTAAAACCCAGTCCCCAGATAAATACCCCTATATCAATCCTGATACGCTGATATAATTCCGGAGATACTCCAATCAACCAAAGACGAAATCTAAAATCCACAATCATAGCCCAAACAAATCCCAATCCGCGTATCAGCTGAGAATAACATCCTGACAACCAGAGAACCAACCCCAAAACTCCCATAAACGATATCTCCGTTTTTAAGACCAACACACCCCAAACAGAATCCAAAATCGAAAACGAACCTTCAAACCCGATTCTACCAATATCCTCGAATCGAATCGAGATATCCAGCCATGCCAAATCTCCAAATCTCAATCGCATCGAATCTCCATTAAAAGAAATAAGATCCCAAACCGGAGGGAGATTCGTTTCGAAAAAGAGGATCAGATTTCCGGTCTGACCCCAACAATCCTCCCTCACCGGAGAATGAGAAAGACCCTCTTTCCGTTTCCCAAGCTCGTCGAAGCCACTCATTAAAAAAGCGAATCGAATCGCCGAGATCGCCATCCTAATAAATTATTTTTTATTTCCTTTTCTCTATGCAATTATTGCCAAGCTATACTTTATTTTTTTTGTGTATAGATGATTTATATTTAACCTAAACTCAATCAAGTGGCTTTTTTTTTTGGTCAAACATCAAGTCCTTAAACTTAGAAACTGAACAGATTTTTTTATACGAAACAGTTCCAAAACAAAAGAAAAGAAGAGAAAGATAAAGATCATCCGATGGATACAGTTAAGGTTGAAACCATTTGTAGAGAGATCATAAAACCATCAACTCCAACTCCAAATGATATCCGAACTCTTCAACTCTCTTTTATGGATCAGATAGTAGCTCCGGTTTACGCCGTTGCATTTCTTTTCTATACCAAAGATGATTTGATCTCTCAAGAACAAACTTCCCAAACTCTCAGAACTTCCCTGTCCAAGACCTTGACAAAATTCCACCCTTTCGCTGGAAGAGTCAATGGATTCACCATCGACAGTAGCGACGAAGGCGCTGTCTTTGTGGACGCACGCGTTCAATGCACTCTCTCTAATTTTCTGAGAGACCCAGATATGAAATCTCTCCAGCAGTTGCTTCCTGTAGAGGCCGCCGAGACAAATTCGGCATGGCCATTACTTCTTGTGCAAGCAACCTACTTCAAGTGTGGTGGCATGGCCATCGGAATCGGCATCTGCCATAAGCTCGGCGATGCAGCCGCTCTCTCGTATTTCATCCAATTTTGGGCTGCCACAGCTCGAGGAGAGAGCGACTCGATGGCTAATCCTGACTTTTCTTTCACAAAGCTTTACCCACCAGCAAATGAGGTCATTAAAATTGCAGGGGAGGATCAGCTAGGTAAAAGAAAAATTGTCACGAAGAGATTTGTGTTTGTGGCGTCTAAGATCGAAGAGCTCAAGAAGAAAGTCGCTAGTGATGCCGTGCCTCGACCTACGCGGGTCCAGAGTTTGACTTCACTTATATGGAAAAATGTTGTGGCTGCATCGACAGACACAATTCGTGAGAAAGTTCTGTACCAAGCGAATAACTTGCGGTCCAAGATACCCACCCTTTTGTCGGAAAACCTAATGGGTAACCCCTTGTACTCCACCCTGACCTTGAATGGAAAAGGCATGGAGAGTGTAGAAATTGTTAAGGAACTACAAAAAAGAAACGAGGAGTTATCCCATTTGATTCAACATGAGGAAGGGTCATCAGGTTTGACGATAAGTTCGAAATTGCTTGGTGCAATGGCGGATACCAAATTTAGCTACGAGCTTTATGACATGCACGTTGTAACTAGCTGGTGCAAGATTCCTCTTTATAAGACTTGCTTTGGGTGGGGATATCCGGTTTGGTTCACTGGAAATGTTTCTCCAATTCTAGAAGATGTGACTGTGTTGATCGACTGTAAGGACGGACAAGGAGTTGAAGCATGGGTGACACTGCCTCAAGAGGAGATGTTACGGTTCGAGAAGAGCACCACACTGCTTTACTTTGCCTCCCCAAATCCACGTTATCTCTTATCTAAGATGTAACTTTCTTTAAAATGTTCTCCATCAATCAGATGTGTCTTTTATTTTTACATGTTTTAATATATAACAAATAAATAAATCCGATTGCATGGAATGGATCACCGGAGATATCGAAATGCTTAAAGTCAACAATTGTTTGCTTCTAGGCCTTGTTCATCTTCTCTTAAGCTATATATATATAGCTTCTGTTGCGGCAATGGCGATCGACGACCAAAAAAACAGCTTTATTTCTCTTTCAAAATTTTCATCTCTCCCATTTTCCAGTCGCTGCGACTTAAATCTTAAATTAAATCTTGAATAATTAGCGACACCACCTATACCTTGAATTAAAAGTAGCGACAGTGGCTGGTTTTGAATCCATTGATTCAGATCTGGGAAGGAGACGATGTCCACAATAATTAACAATATATAAAAAAAGATTTTAATTAGAAATTTGCAGAATTAACAGTTTTACCCTTTAAAATGCTTATATTTACAATATTAGCTTGCCTAGAAAATAGTCGCAGGTGGGGTCGCGCGACAGTTAAAAGAACAGGGCCATAAATATTTTTTTTTTTGAGAAAGATAAGATCTATATGTGTTTACTTAATATGCATCACTTAATTTTGCTAGAAGCTGTATTGGAAGATAACCAAGACTTCAGTATATGGATGCAAGATTTGCGTTTGTGAATCGAGTTGAAAAGGATATATGTTAATGAAGGGCTGACTTTTAATAACATGGAATCAAAAGCTGGATCGAAGCTAGATCTAATTAAATTAACCGATAATGAAACAAGTGCGTATTTTATTAATGATTTTTGTATGAATCAATCAATACAATAATATTGGGATGTTTTTCACCAGATAATGACATATCAGCTTTAACATTCAAGTTGGTGTTGACACATCAATTAAAATCAATAGCCAATAAAAACATTTGAATTAATACAACTAAGATTTCTAAACCAATAAAAAAACTATATGATACTAGACATATTAATTAGGCCCAGAGCCCGAAGGTTAGTCCAGTCCGACCCGGCTTCGAAAAACACTGAGCTTGGACTTAAATATATGTCTAGAAAATTGGGCTTCTTGGACTTAAGAGTTTTAGGACTTAGTCCAATCGGGTTCGGACCGGCCCGAAAAGCCATTATACAAAGATAATAATACTTTTTTTAACATGATTGTTTGATTGTAATATTTGATTGTATATAAAGTTTAAAACTCTAATCTTAGTTTTCATATTTACTTAATACCCTTCCTTAATATTTTATAATCTTTATTTGTGATATTTTATATGAATTGTATATATTTTTATTTGGTTTTAAGTTATTTATTTGTTTTAGATTAAGTTAGTTTTAGTGAATATAGATGAGTTATTTAAGTTTTGATTGATTTTTTTTTATATTGCACTTTTAAACATTGCTTTTTAATAAATGTTATAAACTAACTTATAAGTTTGAATTTTTAATCCGTAAGATAAGCTCAGAAAATCCCGAAAAGTCTTGTAGCTCTGTTAGAGCCGGACCGGACTTTGAAATATACGCTCGGAAATATTTTGGACCAGGCCGAGAAAGGCTCAAATATATGCGGGTTTTGCGGATTTCAAGTCGGACTGGGTCGAGCCAGCCCGATTGACATCCCTATGTGCCACATCACGTTGTCTTTCACTTCATAAACTCTTGCAGACATAATAAAGAAAAACACCAAGACTCTAATTGTTTGTTCGTCTCCTTCACACTAACGTCTCTTGAATTTAGTTAGAGAGAAGGAACAAAAGAATCGTCACAAAGATTTTCCTTCAATGAAACAATCAAAAAGAGAAGAAAACGCATGACTCGTGCGGCAAGAGACATGGAAGAAGCTTAGGTCATTGTTAAATAGGCAAAGCAATCTCACTAAATTCACCTTTGATTAATTCGAACAAGAATTTTATCAAAATTACAGATTCTGAAATTAAATTATCTGGTTATCGAGGACTCTTTAGAAGAAGAAGCGAGGTTAAAAATTAGGATAGGGAAGAAATTTGAAAAGATAGACTAGAGAGAGAGAGAGATAATGACGTGAAGATGAAGGAAGAAGAGAAGAGAGACATAGAGATATCAATTTCTTAGGTAAGCCCCTCCCTAACCACACAATTGTCGTCTGATATACAAAAGATTAAAAAAAAATCACGAAAGAGCAACTTGGGCATGACAAAGTTCATTAATTTCTTTATGAATCACAGGTCTAATTGAGGTAAAGATATCGTAAATTGACTCACTTCTTTTTTGTTGACTTAGGTCTTGAATGAAGATGATATTGAGCAAATTGATGCTTTGGACTAGAACGTTTTTTTTCTTCAAGGTTTAGTACAATAAATGTTACTTACTACTACTCCAGAACTCTCTATGTGAAAATTATTATTATTTATTTCCCTTTCGATCTTAGTAAATTTCAAAGGCTTCATCTTTGATTTGTAGCTAACAACATATAATAGATTGGAATCATGATCGGTTATGTAGTTGCAATATCTAAAATGGTGGGAGGTGTGCTTCAATATATGAGTTATGGACAAAACGAAACAACTAACACATGCCATATAGAGAACATCATTAAAAACATAATCGCCACCTTCATATGAGAAAGTGATTCAAGATTTTTGGTTCAAACCGTTGGTTCTCCTAAGCATGGCCAAGACTTCAAAGCTTTATAAAAGATATCTTGTGGAGAAGTTGACAATGATTTAAACCAAAAACTTTATTCTAAAGTCGTCAAGCTAACTAATCAATGTCCACTACAAAGGCAAATCTTATCCCGGTTTATCATGTTGTGTTAGAAAATTGAACTAAATTGGATGACTTCAATTATTGAGCTTGATTGACAAAAATATTGTACTTGGTAGTGATATATATATATATATATTGAGTAAGTTCGAATTATAATAAAAGTCACATTTATATACAATATTATCCAATTTATATATCATTAAAGTAAATTTTAATGTTTATTTATCTAAATATTTAATTTTTCTAAAAACTATTTATGCGGACTCACGTACCAACGTGTAATAAAAATTATAGTAACCACAATTTGTTTAACTCTAATTTTTTTTCTTCAATTTTTATTTTGAAAACTGTGGAGTTTTGCGAGAACTTTTGACCAAAAAGATACCGATATAGATAACCAAATTAGTTCTTGTTAAACCTCTATGCTTGTGCATGTCCTGAAAGATGTCATATTTTAATATTTAATATTAAAAACTCGTACTCTGCTGTTCGGCGTTATTTTTTTCTCAAGTTGAGGTTCACTCATTGCGTTCTTTTTTGTCTCATTATTCATGATTAAACTTGGAGAAGGCAGCCTCACTTTATATTTTTTACAAATGATTAAGACCTCAAGTTCTTTTGTTTGTTCTAAAGTATTATTTCAAAGCCATAGGAAACACTAAAATACACGCTTAACTTCAACTTGTATACGTAGCAGCACTAGTGATTTCTTTCCTTTTAAATTTTCTTTCCTTCCAATCAAGCACCATCTAAATTCATAGACTATAAACTTTTTTTTTCCCCTTTTTCGATGATTTGACCATTTGATCTCGTGCTATACCTTTAGGAAATGGCCAACTAAGTTTCCATCTGACTAGATATAATCTATTGAGGTTAACACCATTTCAGATATATGTAATGAAGATCTATACAAACCTTTTGTTGTAATCAGTAATAAATCTTTACGCTAACAGTTTTGCAGTGCTCACTCATAGAGTTAGTGGAATACTTCACCGAAATCTGAACACACGTTTCTATATCTAAGAAAATAAAAATATCTTCTTATTCCAAGTGTTCAAATTTATTTAACTTTAAACAAAGTTTGAAAATATTTGGATAGAGATTAAATTATCCTCCATGTGAATACGAAGCTTACAATATTATGTGACATGTGTACGTAGATTTAAGCTTAGTTCATTTAGATAGACTTAAGATCTCCAAATCAATCGATGGGAGAATGAGAGATGGTCAAATTGATGCCATTGGGGAAAGAAACTAGTGGTGTACGAGTGACCTCGGTGTCTTGTGCCATCGAGAAATCGTAGTTGGTGACAAGATAGTGAAGGAGGATTGCAATCTGAAGTCTTGCAAATTCAGCACCAGGACACAATCTCAATCCACCTCCAAATACCATGAACGTCCTAGAACCATGAACCAGTTCTTTGCCCTGTTCCACGTTTTCATCAATTTATATTCTTTGGAAGATATTTTTGATTAGATATCGAAAATGCTTTAGAAAGACTAGAATCAGTATATACCTCCCATCTCCATGGATTAAACTCGTAAGGGTTCTCATATATCGCAGGATCATAATGAATCAGTGAACTTGCAACTACCACCATCCAACCCTTTGGAATCGTATATCCTGTGACAAATGTTTGCACCACAAAACGTTTAATTTAGAGAATACGTTTGAAGAAGTGGCCGAATTTTTATAGTAATACTTGCCTTTAATTTCAACATCTCTTAAAGCTTTTCTAAACAATACTGGAGTCACATTTGCCAGTCTAAGAGTCTCATTAATCACCTGCATTGCAACATATGCTTCGTTTTTAAATCTTCCTCATATTATTATTGAAATTACTAAAAGATATCTAAAAGTTACCATGTTGGTGAAAGTCATGTTGTTTTTGTACTCTTCCCAGCTTACTCCAGATTTCTTATCAACTCTGTTTTGAAGGATAGCATCATGCTCTCTCTGCCATATTATAAGCATATAATGTCAAATCGATGCTTCTTTTTTCTTCTTTAGATAAGTGAAAACTTGTTAGCTTATATATCGATATATATATATATATATATTACCTTTAACTCTAAGAAAACTTTATGGTTATTGGTAACATAGTTTACTGCCATGGAACCAACTGTAGATGTAGTATCTTTAGCGGCGACAGGAATAGCAAAGATGTTGTCCACGACGGCTTGGTCATCAAAGATGACATCTTTTCGCATCGTGTTGAGGATGTCTTCCTGCTTCTCTTCCGATTCTTTCCTTGATAAGAGAACATTCGCTATTACCTTCATCGCAGATTTGCGTGCCTAGATGCAGTTGATAGAAACAATTTTTAGACTTTTAGTCCAACAGAGTAAAATGTATTTTATTACAATTTTTTCAAACAAACTTATAGATTAATTAAAATATCTTATGTCAAAACATTTGGAAAACAACGGTATGGATAACTTATATCTAGAACACGATTGCAGCCAAGTAATGAACATTTTAATTTTTAAAGCATCTTTATTTGATCGGACGGCAAAAATCTACTTCTAATATATCCCTTTATTTTAAAAATTAATTAAATATCAGAATTCTAATGTTATTAATTGTTAAACGTTTTACTGTATAAAATATATTCTTAAAAACAGAGACAAAGTACTTACCACAATAGCTTTGTAAAACGACTTCCAGGTAGAAAGACTAAAAGATGACTTATACCAATCAAGATTGAAGGCCATGAAGATGTCCATCAGATTATCTTCAGCCTCTGATTTGAGGTCACTTATCAACTTGGGGGTCAAGTGCTTTATTATCAACTACAAAAGTAACATACAAAATTATTGTTAACAAATTTTAATTCATCAACAAAAAAGAGAAAAAGAAAAGAAAAAAAAAACCTTATGAACATACGTTTGCAACTGTCTCCTTAATATCGAAGCTCCCCAAGCTAGCCTTTGATTTAAGATCTTCGCAGGTCGCTCGGTCCATGTCTCCAATCAACTTCCACTTCAAACCCTCGGTGCCAAGAAAGTTCAGAGTGATTTGTTTGACATGCTTGTGGGTCT
The DNA here is from genome assembly GCF_000633955.1 of Camelina sativa. Taxonomy (NCBI): domain Eukaryota; kingdom Viridiplantae; phylum Streptophyta; class Magnoliopsida; order Brassicales; family Brassicaceae; genus Camelina; species Camelina sativa. The sequence goes on along the minus strand of NC_025690.1, from coordinate 6,579,465 downwards.
TCCCATGATCGACTAATGACTTGTCTTTTCCAAAGACTTTGAAAAACCCATCCGGAAGGCTAAACATGAAAGACTTGTTTTCTTGCCGTAAAATCTCGTACATCACATCATGGTCTGTCACTACCACGGTGTTGGATCCAAAAATGTTGGTCCGAAATAGTGTCCCGTACCTAAAACGTTCACCCAATTACAAACATATATGCAAATACACAAGGGTTCTTCTCGCTAAATGATTAGTTTGATCATCTAACCTGGACATCCTCTTTTTGAGAAATGGTGAGGTCTCGTAGAATCCATGAGATTTAAAGAAGGCTATTGTCTCTCCGATGATTGGAAAACCCATTGATCCCGGAGGTAACTTGCCATTGCACTTGGGGTTTGACCATCGGTACCACCATCTGCTGATCACTACAACAACTAAAGCTGTTACACATATCGAAATGTTCCAAATGATGTTCATTTTCATTTTACTGTGTCTTTCAAGTTTGAAGAGTCACAAGTTCCGATCTTCTCTATATATTATATATAGAGAAGAAAATAACTACAAGTTCAGCAGATTTACATATATATATATATATATATATATATTGTCAAACATAACGTTGTATTAATTTATTCAATTATTAGATGTTGTTTGGCGTGTAACCTAAAATTATTTTTTATACTAACACTAATGGTAATTACTGTAGAAGTTAAATTACTGACGTTATTATATAATTTGTCTTATAACAATTATTATCAACGATTAGAAATTTAATATGTGATGTCCAGAACCGTTGCTTAAATTTAAAGATTTACAGATGTCTAATGGCATTTTTGTATTAAATTATCACATAGTGATTTGTGTATTTGAGTTCAATCAATTTCAAGATTGGTGAGTTTTTAGGAAGTGATTGTCGGAATTGTACTATTGAAAACAAAACACCGGAAAATATCACATAGTGATTTGTACGAACAATAGAAAATAAGTGTTCAAAGTTTCTAAGACGTAGCATACTGGCCATAGGATAAATACTAGTCATAAGATAAAGATGGGCTTACTGACCTAAAAAGAAAGTGGGACCTATTAAGAAAGGTTGAGGTCACGAGTAGTATCAGAACAAACCCAGACTATATAGTGTGGAGCCAAGAAGACTCACACTGGTAGTGGGTTACGATCTTGGTGAGTAACAAAGACGTTACAATCTGTTAGTAGAGGTGAATCGTAAAACTTTGATTTCTTGAAATATTGTGGTGAATGCAAAGAAGGTTTAAAATATTAATTTTACCACTTATGTCACAAAAGTGAAATTATATTTTCGGTCAACCGTTTTAAGAGAAGTCCACAATTAAACGTACTTGAGCTGGATCAACCGTCTTAAGAGAAGTTCACAATTAAACGTGTTTGAGCTGGAGCGATTTAAAAAATGACTTTTTGAAAAATGATTGTTGGTAGTGGGTGAGTGAGAACAAAAAAAGATTGCATAATAATTTATAGAGATGCGGTCTTAGCCTCCTAGATGTTGCGTACACATCGAATAAAAGTGGACGCACAAATCTAGAAAGGACGTGGAACCATTAAGAAAGCATGTAGTCGGGTCATTACAAGTAATATTAGAGTAAAATCTAGACAAATGTGAAGTGAAAAAAGGACTCACACTGTTGGGGGTAACAAGTACTGGTTGATGGTTGTTGGTTTAGTTCTTTGGTGATTTTTTACTCATCCAACCAGTTTAATTTATTGCTTTCGTGGCCAAATTTGAATATGGGATATATTTGCTACAGTCGTATCTTCTTAATTGAATTCACCTTGTTCAGTTGACATTAAAAAAAACAAAATCGAAGTTGTTATTATTTGTGATTTTATATCTTTTTTTCTTTTTTTTTTTCTTTTTTTTTGTCAAACTTATATATTTTTTCCTTCTTGCTATAAATTTTCATGGTCTTATCCCTCTTGGTCTATTAGATTTATATTAAATGTCAACCACTAGGTTCAATTTCAAGAACTAAAAATAAGTGCACGAGGGGTTTTGAAAAGAGGAAAACACTAAAAATCAACTCAACTATTTGCTAAATTTTTTTTTCATATTTAAACTTTAATACCCTGCAAATAACAAGATGAAATGTATTTAAAATTAAATTTTCTACCTAAACTATAAAAATGTTGTCAATTTCAACGTCTGTTCGAACAATGTTAAGTTAGAATTTAACAGTGTTGAGTCAAACGATCCGTAACATCCACATAGCACTGGGACTTACCAAAACTAAGTCGTTTTGGTCATTTTTGAGTGTGTTGTGGCAAGAAATGATCAAAAATGAAGTCTCACAACACACCTGAAAACAGACTTCAATACCCTATTTTTTGTCAAGCGTTTTGTTTCTTGCCACAACAAACCTAAAAATGACCAAAACAACTTAGTTTTGGTAAGTACTAGTGCCACATGAACGCCACTAGTCGTTTGACTCAGCACCGTTAAATTCTAAATTAACACTGTTTGAGCAAATGTTGAAATTGACAATATATCATATAGTTAGGTAGCAAATTTAAATTTTACAGTTCAGGTTGTTATTTGCAGGATGTTGAAGTTTAGGTATGAAAAAGCGTTTGGCAAATAGTTGGGGTTGAGTTTGGCCATTTTTCCGTTTTGAAAAGATACTCACTAATATAAAAATAAAAATAAATAAAAAGCAAAGATAATTAAGAATTGGTTCTCAAATGAGATCTTTTAAGTATCTCTTGAGAGACTCTATATACACAGAAATTATTAGGGCTGAGCATTCGGGTAACCCGTTCGGGTTCGGGTAAACGGGTTAGAAAAATAGAACCCATTAGGTATTTTTAGATATATGGGTTCTGTTCGGTTTAGGTACTATCGGGTTCGGGTCGGTTTGGGTTACAAATTTCAGAACTTTTTTAATACGCGAACTACCGGTTACCCGGAAAAATATAATTAAAATTAATTAAATTTAAATAAATTTTGTTTAATTTTGACTTATGTGACAAAAATATATTAGATATTTTGATTATTTTTTATATTTAGATATAAAAATAAATGAAATATTCAAAACTATAATCATAATTTTGGGATAATTGCATTATATTAATGATAAATATTATAAATATGTTTATATGTTCAGGTTTTATGGGTACCAAAATGGGTACCGGCTATTATCCGACCCTAACCCGAACCCACGGGAATTAGAAAATAGAACCCAATAGAGTTTTATAGGCAAACCCATACCCAATCCGAACTCGGTTTTTTGGGTCGGGTTCCGGGTTGGATATCCGGATACGGTTGTTATGCCCAGACCTAGAAATTATTATTTAATTGGTTTAAATGTTTTTTTTATTTAAGTTTCTATGCACTGTACCTGTTCTTTCTGGATTTTTATTGGCACCATCATTACTTTCAGTTCAATTTCAATAGTTTGAAAATTTCATAGGAAGCCATAGTTTTAATTTCAAACGACATATTCCATGTTTCAGTATGTCGCTTTGTATCCAATGTTTTATTTTCAGGTTATAATATTTTCGGTTAATTGGATTGTATATTCCTGTTTTAGTTAAATTGAAATAAATGCACTCGCCTAAGGACAAATTTTATTCATTTATTGTAAATATAAATATATATATATATTATTTTATTCTGCTACGTAATACTAATGAAAAAGAGATCCCACACCGAGAACCAAATTAACCATAAAAAATTGTTTGTTATTTTTGTACATATTAATCAATCAATATGTTTTAAAGGATCTTTAATATAGTCTGCTCAATGAAAATGTTATTAAATAAATAATTAAAAGCCTTCCAAAAACTTTTTTCCATTTGAGAGTACATAACGAAAACTGTAAAAATAAATTATAGAAACAATTGAGAAATGATTATGTGGTATCCATAAAAGTACTCCTTTAATATAAAACTGACAATTATTATATGTTCGCTATTCTTTAGTGAAAAGTAGCAACATTCATATAATAATAATTGTTAGTATTAGTTGATATTGCATCTCCATAATTGAAGTATTTAATAATAAAACTGTAAAAAGAAATTATAGAATCAATTGAGAAATGATTATGTGGTATCCATAAAAATTAATATAAAACTGACAATTATTATATCTCCGCTATTCTTTAGTGAAAAACAGCAACATTCATATAATAATAATTGTTAATATTAGTTGATATTGCATCTCCAATAATTGAATTATTTGATCATCTTTTATTATTTACTGGTTGGTACCCGCGCTTCGCCGCGGGTTGTTTTAGATTATTTTTTATTTATTAATTTTATTTTGTATTTTTTGAAATACTATTTGTTTTTATGTTGTTTAGAATCAAATATATCACTCGCACAGTTCCGTAAAATGACTGTCGGAACTGTGCGAGTGAATATATAACACAAGAAAAGATCATGTGATGATTTGTTGAGATGGTAGCAAGTCTTTAAAGTCTTCCGGACGTAGCAAACCGACTGTCGGATATAGATGGACTCACAGGCCTAATAAAAAGATCTCGCATGCCTAATAAGAGGGCCTAATAAGAGGACCTGAAATCCATTAAGGAATGTAAGCCTATGGAGTGAGACTAGACATGGGATCCACTGAAATGTGGCTGTATGGGCATTACAACATAACTTAAACCCATATAAATTATTAATGTCTTAATTTTATAAACAACTAATGACTCATATATTTATTATATAATCTACCAAAAAAAAGTTATTTGATATATTTTTGAAGTATTATATTTTATAACTAACTAATTACCCAAATCCAATTTTAATAATATATTTGTTAATATAAAATATTCCGTACATTTTATTATATTTCTTCAATCGCCTAACAATATATATGGTTGGGAAAATATACTTTATCAGGCATGTTTAATAGAGAAAGATGTTGTTAAAGATTGATTTTTATTGTTTCATTTGTCTATATATATTTTTATTTAACTTTTATTATTTTTTGTAATATCCTCTTGAAGTGTATTCATTGCTATTAATTAATAATATTGCAGGTAAAGTAATTATTTTAACCCTTAAAATTCGATATGACTAACGAAGCCATCCTATATAACATATTTTATAACCAACTAATGAACCAAATAGTAATTATAACTTTATAATCTATAACTATTATATTATTTACCAAAAAGAAGTTGTGTACTTCCGAAATATTGAACAGGGGATATCCTAAACCTTGTGTATTCCGTTTACATCATCTCTATTAGTTACTATTTTTAATTTCTTTTGGTAGAATAATTATTTTGTTGTGAGTGTCTTAAGATTTTTAATTACTAATTTTATGTTATTTTATGATGAGTGTCGTTAGAGTATGTAAATATGTTTTTTAAGTAGTCTAAGACTAGCTCCAATGTTTTTTTTTTTGTTTTTTTGTTCAAAACTAGCTCCAATGTATATTTCTATTTTTAATCTAAATTAGAATAACTATAAAATAAAGCATTTTTAAAAAAGTAACACTCTTTTTTTAATAGAGTTTAGAAGAGAGTTAGTGTAAAAAATATAGTTACTCTATATAGAGTAATCATTTTATTTTCTCTATTTCAGAGGAATATATAAAGTAGGATTGAAGTAAATATTACTTTGACTTTAAAGTAAATTAAAGTTAAAAAGGCCCTAAAGATATGTTTTTTTAATTCTAAATATCATTATAAAATAACATTAAATTAATAATTTTTTTTTTTTAAGAAACCTAAAAATGAGGAATGGAGATACCCTCAAAGTAATAGAAATACAATATCTGTTAGTCATCTCAAAATAATAGAGATACAGTACTTGTTAGCCATCTCAGAGTGAATGAGACATTGTATCTTAATCATCTCAAATTAAGTAGTAGAGATACAGTATATGTTAGTCATCAATAATTAAAATATGTGAGTTGGAGGATCAGCGCATACATATGACAAGATTTGCGATCACTAACGTTCACTAACGTCCAAGCCATCGCCAACAAACAATGGCGGACCCAGTAAAGAAAAGGGTAGATCACTTGACCTGGTTAAAATCTTCAAATATGGTTTTATGTATGAAAATTATAGAAGTTCAACAGCAAAGTTGGTAATTCTCTAACTGTTGACACCCCCAAGGCCCCAAAGTTGGGTTCGATTCCCTTATATTACACCATTATTGGTTTTTTCTTTTCATTTTAACTTAAATACATATCATTTTTCTTATACATCTGTTACTTTCTTGTCTGGGTCCGCCACTGCCAACAAATATATTGGGTGGTTGAATTTTGTATTTTATTGACGCGTGAACGTTTGAGCGTTTGATAAATTACTTCGTTTTTATAAGGAAACGAAAGTTAGCTACACTACACTAAAAACATGACAACATAATTTAAATTTAAAAATGCTTATCTATTACCATAGTAAAGACTCCTGAAATTTTCCATTCAGATGAAATCGTGGAAGGAGATTAATCCGTGAGAAATTGTGGTCGAGTGGTACAAGACATTCGAGTTTGAGTTTACAACTTTGAAGTTCGCAAGTTTTTGTTTTGCAAATTAGATGTAGTTTTTTGAACCGAGACGGATATACATTTTCTTTTTTTCCAATTGAGTTATCGACTTCTATTCAGTTGCATATTTTGTCATCCAAAATAACCATTTTCGATCGAATTTCCCTCAACTGAAATAGATTGAGGTTAGCCTTGTCTCGGAGAATTTTAATGGTTGCCAGAAATGGAGGTTGTGTGTTAAGTTGTTAGGTTGGGGAATCATCAATAGGGAGGAGCCGGTTTGTCGAAGGCTCTATCTTTCCAAAAGACGTGTTGCGGGTTCGATAGCCTCTGGTTTTGACTCGGATTCAGGAATCGAACACTTTGATTGAGGATTTCGGAACAAGTTAATCTGCAGCAAAGTAGTCCAACCGTTAAATAGGACATACTCCTTTTGTTAGCCGTTTGAATTGAACTTTTTATAATTTAAAAAAAATCCATCGAATGACTATTTTCGGAGATGGAATGCAGCTACATCTTGTATCTTTTGTGGATACAAGAAAATACCTAGAGATGCCTTAACTCTCTGACAACCTAACTACCTAAGCCGTATGATCTCTTCCATCAAATTATTTTTCTTGCAACAAGTATTTATGATTTGCCATACATACCTTGGCGCTTGGCCAATATTTTCGCTTTACACAATATTTTATGCTTCTCAAATCTCTATTTTTTACTAGTTTGCATTTCTTATAAATTTCTTAGAAAATGTTATAAATTTTCAAGAAGATTTTCTTTTGATGATTAATGTAATTTCTTTTTTATTTGATAGGTTCAAATTTGATGGAATTTTCGGCATGTAGTTTTTTTTTTCAAAAATAATTTGGTCTTGGGGTGTCACACCAAACAACATTTATCATGTTTAAACCTCGTAGATTCTATCATTTTCAAATTAAACTTGTTCTTTTATAAAACTAAAGAAATAAAATACAATAACATTTAACATAGACGTCTTTCATGGTTGGATAACTTTTTAAACATAATTAAAATGTTGATTGGTTCTCCTGCAATCATTTACAAATACAACATTTGCAATCAATTGCGGTTGGTAACAACTGTTGTTGATGTATGAAATCGACAATGTAAATAATACAAATATTAATGGGGATGAATCGGAAATGGTCCTTTTATTAATCTAGAATTGAGACGAAGGTTCACAGAAATTGCAATCAAAATTCTAAGCGCAGTTAATATGAGAGTAATTGCTCTTTTCTCACTGATTGCCAAGATTTCGGATCCAGAGTTCTGACAACGACATCTGCTATTTATAGTGGGCCATCAACCTAGGGCTCCTTTTGTCACCTCCGCGAATGACGATTTTGCCTCTACGGCCAGATGGGCCAAATCTATGACTTTATGCCCTAAAATCTTATGGACTTCTTGCTTGGGCCTCTTTAGATGTTGGGGGGGGGGGGGG
>NC_025690.1:6568841-6570923 GCF_000633955.1 Camelina sativa | reverse complement strand
ACAATGGTCCCCCCTAGTCCGATGAGCGATGACTTGCTTGAGCTCGTCGGGTACGATTCTACGTCTCTGAGTCCATCTTGTGAAAGGAACAGAAGATTTTAGGAGCTTCGTAACCATCCGAAAAGTTCCGGGAAGAATAGTGCGTTGCACACATTTTTCGAGACATCGGGAGAGTTCTGGGATGAATAGTGCATTGCGCACGTTTTTCTAGGTATGGTGGATATTGAACGAGAGTTTTGAGGGTTCTATGCGTAGCCTTGTTCGTCGATCGGATCCCGTGGCTCCACAGTCACATGTGAAGATGGTTGAAGGTACAGACGTCTCGTCGTGATGACGGTTGTTGCGCGATGGCTTGTTGATTTGGAGAGTTGTGAAATATTCAATGGTTTGACGCGATGGAGCGGCTTGGAACAAAGCATGGAGCTTGATACGGGGCATGTAGCGACTTGATACGCGGCGTGAAGCGACTTGATACGAGGCGCAGAGCTGCTTGATATGAGGCGCAAAATTGCTTGATAGGGGGCGCATAGCTGCTTAACATTTCGATGGCGTGCTGGCCTTGGGGCGATGGTCTGAGAGGCGTGCAATTCTTCGAGTGACGATGCGTGTGTGTATTGACGTTAGGGCATGTTCTGCCCAAATTTTGTTGGCGCGCTAGTCATGGCGAGGAGATCGTAGAAGCGCATTCAATACGGTGGCGCGTAAGAACCTGAAGGTTACGCACTAGTCGTGGAAGTCCATGATTTGAGTGGTTGTTGCGAGTACGTTATCATGGCGTCGAGTCGTGCGTACGAAACGGCAAGATGACTTACCTTGACGTGGCTAGGACCATACGAGGAAGACGTGGCGTGATGATGACCTCCGTAGTTGCGCCTAGACGCGAAGCCATGATGTCAAGTTGATCTTCGTGTCTCTGCCTAGATACGAAGTCGTGCGACGTCTAGACTGGTTTTTATTCTGGATATGCCGATTCACGCTTCATCGGGGCGAGTACGGGCTCTGCGACGCCTTCGTGCGCGAGTCGTTTTTTCCATTCTTCATTGCGTGTGTTCAATCGTGGGAGCAGATCATATACCTTGATAGCGCATTGCTTCTTCACATGCTGATTCAAGCACTTGTTGGACTAGTGTACGAGAGACTTTGACCGTCACTCTTCTTGGTGCAAGGACAATTTCGAGACGTTCATGAGTGTTTTGCATGGTTGCATCTATGTCTCACTTTTCCATACTTATTACTTTTACCATAGAGTTGATGTGGGACTGTGGTGCTGCCGCTCCGTGGCGATGATCTCGAGCCATTCCTGGATTTTAATACCGGAGGCGCCGACAAGACTGCTCAAGAGTGATGCCTCTTCGTATTGTCGTTTACTGCTTTTGTTCTTTTTTTTTCTTTTGTTATTGCGAACTCGGTTGCTTCTTGAACTTGGTCATTCGTATTTTACTGATGATCTTCGCAAAGGTTGATTATTGCTGATTTTTGTCGCGTAAAGTTAGAGTATTGCAAAATTACCCTCAAAATAGGGATGCGACGTTTTTGTTGTGCACAGGGCATATTTTGCAGTGCAGGATGTCTCCTAGCTTACCCTGGATAGGTTGATCCCCGAAATGTCTTGAGTAGTCAAGACGGACTTGTCGTACTGTTATAGGTGCGGTACGCGTGACCGACTTACCCTGTGGGTGCTGCAAGAATTGCGTGTGTGCGAGTCGGGGTCTCGGCTTACTCACTCCGCTTCCTGCTAGCTCATTGCGAGACTGGACTCGGCTTAAAATGTCCTACCAAAGTAAGGACGTGGATTATTTCACCACTGCACCCATGCGGAGCGCTTGCGAGTATGGACTCAGCTTTCAATCTTTACAAAATTAAAGCTTGTGGACTATTTCACCACTGCATTAATGCGGAACGCGTTTATAATCGTACACCTGGCCAGGGCGACGATGTGTAAGCTAATCGTTAGCAAGGCAGTATTGCCCGAAAACTCATTGGATGCGGCTTATCCTGTGAGTACTTAGAGATTGTCATATCCAAAAGAATGTTAAAGCAGGAGCTCGATATTGTCAAGCGTGTTTTTTTTTTTTTTTTGAG
>NC_025690.1:6553727-6568419 GCF_000633955.1 Camelina sativa | reverse complement strand
GTTTTTTTTTTTTTTTTGAGAGGTTCTTGTTGTGCCAAGTATGGCAAGAATGCTCATGATGCGTGGCGACACACATAAATCTGGACAAGGCTGAGAGCTAAGTGGTTGTGCCTTCGTATGCGTGTACAAAGCGGCTTGTGGATCCAGGTTCGGAGGCGTGCTCAATGGTGTGTTTGCGAGATAGGTAGAATGGCTTGTTGCCGCGTTGAACGTGGATATGCAGGAGATAGTGTGATGACATCAGGATTGTGACGGTGGCGCCCTGATCTTCCTGGGGCGTGTCGAAGTGGAGGTGATTTGTCCGCGTGGTGGCGTGGTAGTTGACGCGGAGGTGTCATGGGTCATGTGATGATGCGTCAACTCTAGCGCGTACTCAGTCGGCGTGTTTGTCGACGTCACGGCGTGCTCGTGAGTTGGCGCACTCGAGAGTTGCAAGATCGAGAGTTCGAGACCATGAGTGGCGAGCTTGAGCGAGAGTTGCGAGATCAAGACTGCGAGATCGAGACTGCGAGATCTAGAGTGTGACATCTTGAGTGGCGAGCTCGAGCGAGAGTTGCGAGATCGTGAGTGGCGAGCTCGAGCGAGAGTTACAAGATCGAGGGTGCGAGATCGTGAGTGGCGAGCTCGAGCGAGGGTTGCAAGATCGAGGGTGCAGATCATGAGTGGCGAGCTTGAGCGAAAGTTGCGAGATTGAGGGTGCGAGATCAAGAGTGCGAGATCGTGAGTGGCGAGGTCGAGAGTGGGTGTATTTGTTGCTGCGAGCTGCGAAGTAATGCTGGTGGGTTCTCGATGTACGGGTTTATGGTCGAATGCGTGTTCTTGGTGGCGAGGTGCGATACGGGGGCGTGTTAGGGTGATGTCGCGGTGTCGTACGCTGGTGTGCGCGACACTTGACGTATCCGGGAGCTGACGTGCTCGAGATTTGGCGAGCTTAAGACTTTGACATGGCGAAGGGATCAACACAGGGTAAGCCAATCACGTTTCGGAGGTTGTAGCGTTGTGGAGCACGCGACATGTAGAGTTCTTGCGGAAGCTTGGCGCGGTGGCGGGCTGGCGCGTTGGCATGCTGGTACGAAAGTCGCGAGACGATGGTGGGGGAGACAAAGACATGTAGATCTGGGCGTTTAGGGATCTACAGCTTGTTCATTGTTGATCTATCGCGTATTTGTATGCTTGTTGATTGCGAGGTCATGATGCGAAGGCGAGTTTGAGACTCGTTATGTTGTATTGGTTCATGGGCGAGGTGAGGTAGGGGCGAGGTTTCTTTCTCCGAGGCAGCGTGATGGTACTCATATACGAGTTGATGGCGTGCAAGTCTCGACTTGGTGGCGCATTGGCGTGGTGACGGTGCATGTTGTGGTTGAGCGTGTGGATCGTTTGTTTGGGGATCCCGCAGAGTTATGTACGGTATGCGAGATGGGACAGCACACAGCAAAGTGTGGTGTGCGGAAAGCGATACCTGGGATGCAGTACGCGAGTCAGTCCGCGGTACACAGTACATAGGGCGCAGTCAGTGGGACAGTTTGCAGGACAAGGTGCGCGGGGCGCGGTGCATGTTGCGCGATGACGATGGGGTGATGCGCGTTGACGCCTGGCGCGGTGCGTGTTGACGCCGGACGTCTATGTCTTCGAGTGTAGTCGCTTTGTCCTGGTGACACCATTTGTACTACTTGTCTGAGACCCTTCGTCCACCTTCGTCGAGCGCGGCTTGATCGAGAGTGACGCCTTCAAGTGCACGATTGTTTGAAGAGATGCGCGTAGTACCTGCGGCTTTGCGGTTGACTGGAGTGATGCCACCAGATGCATGATTGGGGAGCGTAGCGCCTATGGCTACGCCATTGGTTGGAGCTACGTGTGTTGCGCCTTCGGCTGTGCGATCGATTGGAGTGGCGCCTACAGCCACACGATCGGGGGTGTAACGCCTACGGCTACGCCATTTGAGGACGAGTGCCTATGGCTCTGCGATTGGTGAATGTAGCGCCTTCGACTGCGGCTGCTTCGGTCTTATCAGCGCCTTGAGGTTTGTTCGTCCTAGCACGAGTGCCCCCCATATGGTTGGCCTAGGAGACGCGACGCGAGCTGCGGGAGAGCGTTGTGCCGATGAGTCAACGCCTTTATCATTAGAGAGATCGGTGTGAGACATGCTTCTGATTTTCTGGAAACGCCTTGGTCTGCAAATTCTATTCGTCAAAAGAAAAGGATTTCGTTCAGCCCCACGGTGGGCGCCAAATTGTTGATGTATGAAATCGAAAATGTAAATAATACGAATATTAATGGGGATAAATCGGAGGTGGTCCTTTTATTAACGTAGAATTGAGACGAGGATTAACAGTAAATGCAATCAAAATTCTAAGCGCAGTTAATATGAGAGTAACTGCTCTTTTCTCACTGATTGCCAAGATTTCGGATCCAGAGTCCTGACAACGACATCTGCTATTTATAGTGGACCATCAATCTAGGGCTCCTTCTGTCACCTCCGCAAATGACGATTTTGCCCCTGCGGTCAGATGGGCCAAATCTATGACTTTAGGCCCTAAAATCTTGTGGACTTCTTGCCATGGCCTCTTTAGATGTTGGAGGGGCGAACCCCATATCCAACAACAATTGGAAAAAAATTGAGAAATTATTTTCTATCTCCCAATACCTTAAATCACTATATTCCAATAAAAAAATTCATGCAAGTGTTTGCATTAGCTGGTAGTTTAAAAAGCAACAAATTAAAAATATATGATTTAAGCTCTTTGAGCTCATGCAAGTGTTTGTATCAGAGTCTTTGAGCTCATATGGATCTATCAACAATGGTTTATGTTTTTTCCATCTATCTATCTATGTTTGTTGTACGCTCGTGTTTGATTAGCCTATTTTATATATTCATTAGGTTGATGAGCTTGTACTCGTTATTTCCTTTTGAGATTGAATAAATAATGTTAATAATTATGTTTGCAAAAAAAGAAGGGTTTATGACCAACCAATCAAGGTTAATAAATTAGAAGAAAATTAATTTGGCATAATTAAAGAAAAAACAGAAATTTATAAGCATGGCAATATATGAATCCCAAATAAAAATGAAAATATAAATTAAATAAAAGAATATAAAAATACTACAATAAATTTTAAAATACAGTATTAGGAAAAGAAAATGCATATATTAATATTTTTTTGGGTCAACATATTAATTTTACCTATTCCCCACTGAAAAAAGAGAAAGTACGAGAAAATTTTGGTTTAAAACAATACAATTTATTTTCCCATTAAAAAAATAATCCCATACAAAGCTGTAAAAAAATTGTATTATTTTTGATAAATTATGTTATTTTTGATAATTATCTTTTTATATTACTAATTTGTTTTAAAACAAAATATTTTATTTTTGTGATAATCAAATTTTTTTACATATATTAAAATCTCAGATTGATAACTTGACACAGGTCAAAATCTTGTTAATGACTAACTTTCAAAATCCAACTTTATATAATAAGATTTTCAATAAATTAGAAGAGATAACGTGTAAAGTTTATACTTGTAATTAATTAATATATATGATAATCAGACTGTGCATGATGAGTCACATGAAGACGAGATTTTCTTAATAATCAATATATTCTCAGTTATTATATAAAAGATAATGATGTGTGATGATTTGAATTAAATTAAGGAAGATTCTCAAAAATAGCACAAAAATAAGTTTTTTTCCAAACTTAGCACAATATCTTCAAAATTCTAAAAATAGCACTAATTAATCTTTTAAAATTAAATCCTAAATTCAAAATATTAAACTTACCCCTCAAAACTATACCTAAAAATAAAATTGAGAACCCAAACCTAAAAAACAAAATTCTAAAAATTAATTTTAATTATTTTAATGTGTTAAATAGTGCTATTTTGGAAATTTATGTAATATATTCTATAATTATCCATAAATCAACTTGTTATTTTAGAGTATTTTTTTTAAATTACTATATAATACTGTGCCTGATTGATTCACGTGAAGACGAGATTTCCTTAATATATTAACAGAATATTTTATCAATCGATATATGTACCTGACTCCTTTAATATAGGAAAAATATTTAATATATGGTACTGCATGCATGAGAAGAAGACGAGATGTTCTTGGTCGTCAATACTTATTTAATTAATATATATAATATAAAATAGAATTAAACACATGTTGTAGCGTAATAATATTTAAACATTTTATGTTGATGTTGCTCAAAACTCGTCTTACCATGTAAATTGTTTTGTGATATTTAAAATTTTTATATGTTAGATATATTAATATTAATAATTAAAATTAAAATTTAGAACTTATTATTGAATAATTTTTATAAATATCGTTCTGACATCTCCGTTTCAGTAACATGCGGAGAGGTTTTGAAGTGAATACATTAATTTGACTATCTATGTTACGAAAATATAATTATCTTTTCGGTAAACCATCGTGAGAGAAAACTCCACAGTAAAGCGTGCTTGAGCCGGAAAAGTTTTAAAATTGATGACTTTTCAGGAATGATTGTCGGAACTATGCGAGGACAAACCACATGGACATATCATAGGAGGACTTGCAAGATTGGTAAACAAACTTTAAAACCTCTGGGACCTATCAAACCGTCACTTGGATATGAGTTTGTCCACAAGCCAAGAGTGAATGTGGAGCCCACCAAGCAAGAAGGGCCGATCAGTCGGGCTAAGTGAGTTGACGGTCGGGGCTTTACAACACTAAAAATAAGTTTTTCTCCAGAAATATCACTTTTAGTTGTAGTTTAATATCTGGATATAGGACAGTTATAGGCTATTATATGGAAAGTCTTCCAAAAATACAACACTTTATGTGGCAAGTATTAACTGGGTATATATCGGTCGAGACTAATTTAAATCGAAAGGTATAAATTTTAACCGAGTTTAATTGTTTCTCATATTAGCTGATGTTTTGTTGTAAAAAAAAAATTGTCATTTGGATTGCGCCAAATGTAGGGCACAAAGAGGAAACAGTTAAACATGTAATATTTAACTGCCCACAAGTGCGGTAGACTTAGGCTTTAATATCATCAACCATCAGGACGAAGGTATATCTGGAAAGATAGAAATGCTAAAAATTTTAAAATGTGGATGAGAATTCCTTAGAAATTTTCTGAGTGGCAGAAAATTAGGTGACAACATGACAGCAGACTCAAGCAGAGGTATTGCAATCACCTCCAAGCCCTCCAGATATATATTATCTATCCCTTAAGGGTAAGCTATGGCTCTCTTATTCTCAATTTTGTGGGCCACAGTTGTGATTTAGATGGCTCCTGAAATGAGAGTGATAATTTTTCTGGTATATAATGAATATGCTCGCTACCATATGATCTAGCGCCAATCATGTGAGCTGCTAATCTCTGACGAAATCTGTCTAATCTACATACCGAAGTGGAAGGGGTGTATTCAACTTGACATTTTAAGTGATTTATGTAAAATTTACAAATCATATGTTATTCAATCATAGAATTTTAAAAAGTCTTTTGAAATCCAGTAAAATTTACAAATGCTATGTTATTTAATCATGCATTTTAAAAAGTCTTCTGAAATCCCCTGTTATTGAACTAATGATTTAAAAATCTATCTTAAAATCTATTGTTATTCAAAACAGTTTGTGGATTTGGATTTTAATGATTTTTAGGGATTTGAGAGGATTTCTTTAGTTGAAAATCCAGAAATCCAAATCTCATGGTTTTAAGTAGGATTTGAAATTTTTTTACAATAAATCATATTAACTTCTTAAAAATCATCACAATCATTTAAAATCTCATGAAAACTAAAATCACTTGGAATATTAGATTGAATACACTCCCCTTAGTATGGGCAATGAAATGTGCGCTTGGAGGCAATAAACAAGATGTAGTTTTCTTTTTTTGCCTAACTAATCAAATTTGGTGAAATGGTGTCTTTCCATCTATTTTATACTCCCACTCTTTCACAAAGAGTGTCATTTTGACACATTTCACAAAAATTAAGAAAAATTTGATTTATACATGTTTGCCCCTATTTAATAAGTTGTTAATAGTTTAAATTCAATGAAAAGAGCTTTGGGTTTAGGGGTAAAAAATAAAATGTAGCATTAAAAAGTACATTGGAAATGTAGAATGACATTCTTTGTATAGCAAAAAAAAAATCTCTAAAATGACACTCTTTGTGAAACATAAGGAATATTATATTGGCTGACTGCTCGGATTTATTGTATATATATCCATCTAATAAATCTTTGCTTCTAGTTAAAAATTTTATTCCTATCTTTGTTCCAAAATCAATTTTTTGCTATTTTATTATTTAGAGTGGTTTTTCTTCTCTTATTTAGTTTTTTCTTAAATGTACTTTAAGGAGGGTTAATTGGAGAATTTGACAGTTTTTAAAACTTTATTTGGTTTATAGACAACAGATTTGAGTGAGAGATTTGTTTATATCTTTTTCATTTTCTTCTTTATTTTTTTTTCTCTCTTCTTCTAAATCTTTGAATTTGATTTTATTATAACTTCTTCATCCAAAAAATTAGTACAATATAATTTTAATTTTTGAAATTTTTTGCACATCTAATAAAGAGCAATTTTGTTATATTTTGTGAATCTGTAACCAATATCATATATATTTTGTATATCTACTCTCTCTATTTTTCGTATTCGTTTTGATGTGTACGCACTCTTTACTTTTTAATAATCTATATTAACATTTTTGAAGTACATTTTGGTTTATGCCCTTTAAGTTGTGCTTATTTAATTTGTTTTATTTACAACATTAACCCCTAACGATTTTCTTAAAATAACATATTGTAGAAACTCAATTAATGGAACTATTTAAATCAACCTAATTTGATACGTTTATTGCCATAAATAGATTGACAACATTAATAGATTTTGATTTTTTTCCCAAAACAACTCTACGCATTAAATTTTTAATCCCATAAAAATCTTCAAAACTATTTTAAAAGATCTTTAGAGACGGTATGATCTCTTAAATTTAAATGACACAACCGTATTTAAGTAACAAATGATTACAATCGCAATAATTATTATAACGTTAATAAAGTTCATAAAAATGGAAACCCAAATTTAGAAACTCAATAATCGGAAATATTTAACTTTAGCATCAAGAAATACATTTAATATAGTATATATCGCGTTAAAAAACTGAATATTATTCTGCGATAATGACATAATGTTATCAACTCAAATAGGAAAACATTAAAATCTCTCTTTTATTGCTACAGATCGTAAACTCCTTGCTCATCAAGCATTTTCCATGTATAAATATCAACTTCACAAACGAAACACAACACCCACAACCAAAACCACTAATATGACGGTTTTGAAACATGGGTTAAACCTCTAATATGACGGTTTGTTGTTATATGGCGGGACATGTTATTAACATGACGGTTTGAATTAACATTAGTATAAATATGAAATATTATTAATTTGGTTTTGAAACACGGGTTAAATCTTCATTTAATTATTTGGTCAATACCACTAATATTAGAATATTAATTAGACATATTAAATCAGAGTAATTCAACTAAAATTTTGTAAAACAATTAAATCATTGGTAAAATTGTGGCTTAATCCAACAATAGCTTATAAATTACATATTTATGTATTTATTTCCTCTATTATTGTTCTAATAATTGACAATCCAAAATTATTATTTAACTATACAAAACAAACTAAATATAAAAAACAAATAAAAATTAAAATGTTATTACTTTTTTAAAAATTGTCCCGCGGTATACCGCGGGTTAAAATCTAGTATGTCTAACAATTATTCAATTACTAGCAGTTATTAGCATGTTATACTTTTAAACAATACATTCACTATGCAAAAAGTTTATACTCTTTGGGTGTGATTGGAAGCAATCAAACACCTCGTTAGCAAATGAACTGCTTCAATCACCAGTCAAATGAACTGCTTCAACAATCACCATATCCCTCGTTAGCAAAGCGGTTGGATATGGTGGTTAGAGCCTATTTTTGGTAGTTACAAACACTAATCCTAACTACTAACAAAAACTAAACGTTTAGTTTTATATATAGGCTCTGATTGGTAACTACGTTTAAAATTAAAGAGACGGTTAAAAAAATTATCGCGATTGTAGAGAAGGTGGTTAAAAAAAAGCGGTTAAAGATAGCGGATGAAAAAGATGGTACTGTAAAAGAAAACGGTTGAGTATTTAGCTTGATTGGTAATATTGTAGCGGTTGAATAGTATAAGTAATAATAAATTATAAAAATTGATATATGTTTAAGTAAAAGATGAAAAAATGTAATAATAAATTTTTATCTAATTCAAAATATAATCTATTAATATATTTAAATAATATTAAGGAAATTATCAGATGTGATATTAACAAAATTATCAAATCTTTAATTTTAAATCTCCATTATATGATATTAAAAATACATAATTATCTCTATTGAAAGAAAAAAAAGCAAGTACCCTAGTGATGATCAAAGAGGGACAGAGAATCTCCAAATTTCCAAAGAGTAAAAAAATAAAATAAAAAATCAAATTTTGGGAAACCACGATGAACGAAAACAATCAGCGACTAGGCCAACGGAGACGGATCTAGATGGAGAAGGAACTGCGGTGGAGCAGCCATTGACGATGCCAAGAAAGAAAGGAAGAGGAAGAAGATGGAGATTCTAGCAGATAGACATAGTTATAAACATCAAAGTTCCCCAATATTTTGAATTAGTCTGTTAGATCAATTGGTTAAAGCTTTGTTAAAACATTAATACACCATGGTTTGATTCTACCTTAAAAAAAAAAAAAAAAAAAAAACTAAAAGTTACCTTGGTAAACATGTGTCATATAAATAAATTCTTGACTAATATTTGTTGATGTTGACATTGAAATCAGTATTATTTTTGACACCAAAAATTTGTACATGTATAAATTAATACTTTTAACATTGTAAAAAATGACCTTTTTCCCAGTATTTGCCCTCCGGTAAAGATAATTTATGTCACTCGTCGTACTATGTGTGGAAAGCGTAATTTTAAATAATTTAGTTGTCGCACTTAGTTTATATTAAGGTCATGTTCGTTTGCAATATCTAGATGCAAATGTTTATTATTGTTCGTTTAGTAACAATTAGGAACTCATCTAGATACAATATCTGGATACATTTAAAAAAAAAAACTCATTCAAAAAAACTGAATTTCTGGATGAGATTTTTTAGAGAGTTTGAATGAGGTAAACTCATCCATAATTTGTAAAAGTTAAAAATACCCCTATTTTAATTAAATAATTACAAAATATTTTTTCTCAATTCTAATATACATACAACTCTAAAATTCCAATTCTTCACCCACCAACTTGCAAAATCTCATTTTTCTCTAAAACCACAAAATCTCGTTTTCCCGCTAAAACCGCAAAATTTCGTTTTTCCCGTCAAACCGCAAAATCTTGTTTTCCTACCAAAAAACACAAAAACATGAAAACTCGTTCTCCCGCCAAAACTGAAAAATTACGTTTTCCCGTCAAACCCGCATAGTTACGTTTCCCATCAAAACCGCAAATTACGTTTTCCCGCCAAAAATGCAAAATTATGTTTTCCCGTCAAAACCGCAAAGTTATGTTTCCTGCCAAATTCGCGAAATCTCGTTTTCCTGCTAAAACCGCGAAATCTCGTTTTCCCGCCAAAACCGCAAAATCTCGTTTTCCCGCCAAAACCGCAAAATCTTTTTTTTCCGTCAAAACCGCAAAATTATGTTTTCCCGCCAAAATCTCGTTTTTCCGCCAAAATTGCAAAATCTTGTTTTTCTGCCAAACCACAAAATCTATCTTACCGCCAAAACCGCAAAATTACGTTTTTCGGCAAAAAAATGCAAAATTTTATTTTCTCGCCAAACTTGCAAAATCTTGTTTTTCTGCCAAACCACAAAATCTATCTTACCGCCAAAACCGCAAAATTACGTTTTTCGGCAAAAAAATGCAAAATTTTATTTTCTCGCCAAACTTGCAAAATCTTGTTTTTCTGCCAAACCACAAAATCTATCTTACCGCCAAAACCGCAAAATTACGTTTTTCGGCAAAAAAATGCAAAATTTTATTTTCTCGCCAAACTTGCAAAATCTTGTTTTTCTGCCAAACCACAAAATCTATCTTACCGCCAAAACCGCAAAATTACGTTTTTCGGCAAAAAAATGCAAAATTTTATTTTCTCGCCAAACTTGCAAAATCTTGTTTTTCTGCCAAACCACAAAATCTATCTTACCGCCAAAACCGCAAAATTACGTTTTTCGGCAAAAAAATGCAAAATTTTATTTTCTCGCCAAACTTGCAAAATCTTGTTTTTCTGCCAAACCACAAAATCTATCTTACCGCCAAAACCGCAAAATTACGTTTTTCGGCAAAAAAATGCAAAATTTTATTTTCTCGCCAAACTTGCAAAATCTTGTTTTTCCGCCAAAACTGCAAAATTTTGTTTTTCTACCAAAAACACAAAATCTCATTTTCAAATATTTATTTAATATATATGAAAATGAACAAAAAAAACATAAGTAAATTTAAACCACTAAAACATATTCAACATAAAATAAAGGGCTTTTTAGTATTTTACATATATTGTATCCAGATACAGATATCAAATTACAAAACAAACATAATTGAATCGAGATACAATTTATGAATACATGAACCAATAACACAAACAAACATCATCTAAATATTGTGTCCAGATACTGCGATACTGTATCTAGATATTTTGTCTAGTTCATCAAACAAACAAGACCTAAGTTATTTGTTTGATCATTGGGATTATTAAGAATAAAATAACTCCAGCTTTTCATTGTTTCACGTTCATATAAAAAGAAAACATATTATATTATTTATATTAACAACTCATATTCATGGATTCATGGTAAAAAGATACTCTGTTTCATTTGCCTCTTCAGTTTGAGCAAAAATGGCAACAATGATGATCTTTGACTTTCAAAACTGCTTCATCTTCATCATCTTATGTTTCGTATCACTCCTATGTTACACTATCTTATTCAAGAAACAAGAGAGCTCACGCACTGGCTGTGTTCTCCCTCCGAGCCCTCCTTCTCTTCCGATCATCGGTCATCTTCACCTTCTCCTTTCCTCTCTTACGCACAAGTCTCTTCATAACATATCCTCTAAGTTTGGACCTTTTCTCTATCTCCGCGTCGTCAATTTGCCTATAGTCCTTGTATCTTCTGCGTCAGTAGCTTACGAGATCTACAAGACGCAAGACGTGAACGTTTCGTCTCGCGTCGCTACTTCCCTTGGAGACTCTCTCTTTTTAGGATCTTCTGGTTTCATCACGGCTCCTTATGGAGATTACTGGAAGTTCATGAAGAAGATGGTTGCCACAAAGCTTCTCCGACCACAGGCCATTGAGCAGTCACGAGGCGGCCGTGCAGAGGAGCTACAAGGGTTGTATGAAAACCTTTTAGATAAGGCGATGAAGAAGGAGAGCATTGAGATCAGTAAGGAAGCGATGAAGTTTACTAACAACATCATATGCAGGATGAGCATGGGGAGGAGTTGTTCAGATGAGAACGGTGAGGCAGAGATAGTCAGGGAGTTGCTTGTCAAGTCAACTGCCTTAACAAAGAAGATCTTTTTTGCAAACATGTTTCCAAGAATCCCACTGTTCAAAAAGGAGATAATGGGAGTTTCTAACCAATTCGACGAGTTGCTGGAGAGGCTTCTTGTGGAACATGAAGAGAGAGTTGAGGAGCATGAAAATAAGGACATGATGGATTTGTTGTTGGAAGCTTTTCGGGACGAACACGCGGAGTATAAGATCAGTAGGAAACAGATCAAGTCTTTGTTCGTGGTAAGATACTCTTCTTTCACATTACATTATAGCTCAATTCATTGAGAATACATGTCAAGGTTTATGTTAATTTCACAGGAGATTTTCCTTGGAGGCACTGACACCTCGGCGCAAACAGTACAGTGGATAATGGCTGAACTCATTAACAAGCCTAGCATTATTGAGAAAATTAGAGAAGAAATCGATTCCGTTGTGGGGAAAACAAGATTGATTAAAGAAACGGATCTACCAAAGCTTCCTTATTTGCAAGTGGTTGTTAAGGAAGGGCTAAGAATGCACCCGCCATCGCCCCTCGTGGTTAGAACTTTTCAAGAAAGTTGTGAGGTGAAAGGTTTTTACATGCCGGAGAAGACTATGCTTGTTATTAATGTTTATGCTTTGATGAGAGATCCTGAATCTTGGGAAGATCCTAATGAGTTTAAGCCAGAGAGGTTCTTACCTTCTTCAAAATCAAGACAAGACGAGGAGAAAGAGCAAGGCCTGAAGTACCTTCCATTTGGAGCTGGAAGGAGAGGCTGTCCTGGATCAAATCTAGCTTATCTCTTTGTAGGACTCGCGGTCGGTGTGATGGTGCAGTGTTTTGACTGGAAGATCAAAGAAGACAAGGTTAACATGGAAGAAACTACTGCAGGAATGAATCTTGCCATGGCTCATCCGTTTAAGTGCACTCCTGTTGTTCGAATCGACCCTTTAACTTTTAATCTCAAGAGTCCGAGTCCATGACCTGTTTATCCACAAGATCGGACATTTCCTTTCAGCTTTCCTATGATGTGTTCATCTTCTTCAAAGACGTTCAGCTTCATTTGTTATCTTCATTATGTTTGTTGTATTTGAAAGTTTGTTTTAAAAATAACTTGTTTTTGTTTTGAATAAAGATTTTTCTACTAGATGCATGAGGAAAAAAAAACTAATACAAACCCATTGTTTTTATTTGCAAATAAAGGAAATACCAAGGAAAAGTCAAAAGATTCATAAACATTTTCTAACCATTCTATACATTCCAGATATCTAATTAAATTCTAATAAAAGATCAATTATAACGATCCGTATACTCCATTGTTTTATATGCATATGACAATATAAATACAAGAATGCATGAGGCATTAAAATGGTTAAGGTCATTATGGTGTACTAGACTAAAGATGGGTAAAAATGACGAAGTAAAACTTGAATGTAGAATCCTCTGACATAATTACCAAGCCCCTAAGTGAGATAGCTTAAATCCAAGTTCTACGTTGCACTTAATAAGACTAAGTTCAAATTATGCATGTTTCAAAGATAGAGACTTTTGAGTCTGCTCATGATCGATCCAAACTTCTGTTCCGCTACTGAACAAGGCATGGAAGAGGTTGTAAGAAAGTTGTCTCAAGTCTGTTTTTTCCTAGAAAAGTTCATCATAGTTCCCTCATTTTGACTCAAATAGTGAAAATGACTCAATAAAAAAAAAATTCCACCCAAACTTAAATTACACCGTGATAGTGTAAAAAAAAAAAAATAGAAGAAAGGGCCTCAATTAAAAATGAAAGTCATAACATAAAGGTATAAATAAATAAAAAATGCCTCTCTAAAAACAAAATTTTCTTATTTTCATTAAAAATGTTTTGGTTTATTATATATAAAAAAGTATTCAGAAAATTAAAATACTCGCTTTTGTAACAAAGAAAGAAGAAAGTTTTCACAAATTTAAAATAATAAACCTCTATATAATAAAAGACAACAAATAAAAGAGAAACCTCACTGGCAAATCATATGGTTGTTGGCAGAAGTTGCATGTCTTTTAGATAACCCCATTGGTTTATGGATCTCTTACAAAAATTTAAAAGTATATAAATTTGAAACTTTATATATTAAAAAAATTGAGGGAACTTTTTAGACAGTCCTGCGTGTGTTTATAGCAATATGTGTCATGTAAATGGATACATGTGTCCTATTTATTCATCCATTATCATATGTAAATGTATGTTAAAAACAAAAAAATTGGCATGGTTATCAACCAATAACAATTAAGTTATTTATACAATTTTTTTTAAATTACATTTATCGTTTGGATATCATGTTTATTGTTTGTAAGTGAAAACACAAAACTTCAAATATAAAATTAAACAAGATTAACAACTAAATTGTGTTGAAAAATAGAACGTGTAAATATCAAATCCTGTTTTTTTCGTAGAACATATTAAATCTTCAAAAAGTGTATGGGTGCCTTTAAAAACTCAGAAATCGTCAATAAATTTTAGAGCTATCTATTACATATTAGATAATTTTTTTTTTTTTGGTTATGTTATGTGACACAAAAAAAGAAAATACAAAATCTTGGTTATGTAAGAAACCTTTTATAATATCGCGTATTGTGTAACAAGTAATAATCGAACTCAAATTCATTACTTAATTACTAAAATCAATTTAATGCTACAGTTGAATGCTTCAAAATAAAACTTATACATTATACTTATACTTATATATATATATATATATATGTTTTTTCCAGAGCCAATTTGGATACTTCAAATTTGAGTAAGTATCTTTTTTCGTTTAGCTAGTACAGTATAACTATTGTGAAGAATCAGATATGAATATTATTTCTGGTATATGATATTACATCTCCATTTTAGTATCCGAAGTAAAAATATTTGTAATGACTTGGAATGGATCTTGGTATATGATATGGTATCTTGATTTTGCCTAATATGTCATGAATCATGTTTTGTTTTAACTATATTTAATTTGTATGCGTTATCCTCGCTATCATTTATAATACCTATTATAAAATTTAAACACATATAAAAACATTTGGTTGACTTGTTGTCTAGTTACTGCAAAACTTATACACCAAAAAAAAAAAAAAAAAAAAAAAAA
>NC_025690.1:6495780-6553663 GCF_000633955.1 Camelina sativa | reverse complement strand
AAAAAAAAAAAAAAAAAAAAAAAAAAACTCTATGAGAGCTAATTGTAGTTCCTGTTTTAAAAATCTGTGCCTACCATTGATTATATCCCATAAAATCATTAGATTCCACATAGCATCAATTATTTGATTATACCTATTTAATTCGATTATACCCACCTAATTTGATTATCACCCGCCTAAAGTTTTGTTTTAAATTTACGGTTTTATGTGTTTACCGTAATTTTAAAGACAAAACTATAGCTTTCAATTTTATTTGATGTTTTTTTAACATAAATAGAATTATACATATATTCAATACTATATATTTATATTTTATTATTTATTCAATAAAATAATCTTAAAACTAGTCCCCAATTAATCCCCGTTTAATCTCCGATTTTCTCGCTAGGCGCTAGATCTACCTCAACCGCCGGACTAGCGCCTAGCAATTTTTAAAACATGGATTATAGTGTTTTTAACTGTCCTTGTACACTATTTATATTTTCGATTAAACTAAGCCTACATTTTTTGGGAAGTGTCTTTGATCTATTGGTTCAGTCCATTTGGCTCTATCTTTTCACCGGAGTTTGACTATACTAAGTTACGTTACTCCGTATAATAGAGATTGGCTATAGATCGATAATGATATTCCGTAGAGGATTCAGTAAAACTATGGACGGATCAACGATGATCATCAAGAAATCTGAATGGATTCGGAGGTAAAAAAGGTAATGTTATTGAATGGTGAATCTCACGGAGAAAGATATGTAATAATAGAAGTGTATATACAAAATAATCAATGAAATTATATACAACCATTGTTGCCCATGTTTCATTCTTTGCTGGCCGACTAAAACCAATGGGTAAATCAGTAAACTTTTAACGCATGTGATCCAAAGAGCCGACTTTGGGGCTTGGTGTCGATCGATACCAAGTGGGTGTTGCTTGAAACCAAGAGTTTTTTTAGGTTTGCGGTTTAGTTTATATTCGCTCCCAATTTAGTTTTTTTTTAGGAAAACGCTAAACATTTCTTTTAAAACACCGACATCCTATTTTTTTTTGGCATATTTAACATATGACGTTGTTATTAGAGAAGAAAGAAAGAGGTTGTGGTTGTGAGATCAAGCAGTAGAGAAGTAGAGCAGAGGTTTTGAGACATGAGAGAAGAGTTGCTGCTGCTTGTAATCGTCGGGATTGTCATATCTATCTTATTTTAGAGGTGAGTGTATGACCATGGTTTATCTAAGCGTTAATGTGCTTTTGTGATGTGTGATTGATTTCCTTGTGTTTAGTGTTGTTGTTGGTTGGATCCCTTATGTGTGCATGCAATTTGTGGTTGCTTGTCGTTGGAGAGTGTTTCGGTGGTCTTTATGTCAGCAAATGGAGTATAGATCGAAAACAGATGTTTTGACCAACACTAGGTGGGTGTCAATCGACACCAGTCATTGGTCGCGAGTGGAGATGAAATGTATGCCGACCCATACCATGTGGAGGTACTGGTCGACACCATTGCATATGTAGTGATGTCGAGAGGTAGTGTCGATCGACATCAAGAAGGTATCTATCGATCGACATCAGTGGCTCTTGGGTGTAGACAAAAAAAAAAGATGTGACCATAAAATCATGGTAGAAAAAGAAGATGATTTATAGTCTCGTTTTTTGTTTCCATTGGTTATGTGTATATGTAATATTCATATTGTCTATGTCTAGTTGTGTAATATATGCAAGTACTTAGGTTTAGTTGTATGAGTATGTATATAAGGGCTTTAGCCTCCGATTAATAAAGGCAAGAAAACGTTTTACACCAAACTAGTTTTCTTGACATGGTATCAGAGCAATACCTAAAATTTTAGGGTTTACGATTTTTAGCTCTTTTATATTCTTTGATCTGTTTTCTATCTTTCTTTGACCTAAGTATCTCGATCTATTCTAATCAATTTACTCTTTTTATTCTCTCGACAATGACAGAAGAATCTGTTAATAAATCTACCTCAACCATGACGTCTACTCGACCTGAATCTATGTGTCGGAGAATTGATCCCTATGATCTCTCATCTAGGGACAACCACAGATCTATCAACTCGCAGCCACAATTGCGAGGATCCAACTATGATGAATGGGCATTGAATCTATGTCTTGCTCTTCGAGCAAGAAAGAAGTTTGGTTTTGCAAATGGATCAATTCTTAAACCAAGTGATGACTCAGACGACCTTGAGGACTGGTGGGCGAATAACGCCATGGTGTTTTCGTGGATAAAGCTTACAGTGGCACCAGATTTAAGCAGTTCTTGTCTCACCATGAAGTTGTTTGTGATCTGTGGACGCATATACAAAAGCGTTTCTCAGTGAAGAACGGGCAAAGGGTTCAACGACTCAAAACAGCGCTTGCCATTTGCTAACGGAAAGGTACAACAGTGGAAGCATACTATGGGAAGCTTACAAAAGTGTGTACGAGTCTTGTGGATTTTCAGAGAGCTAAAACAGTGGAAGAGATTTCAAAGGAACGTGAGGAGGATAAGCTTCACCAGTTTCTTATGGGTTAAGATGAATCCTTGTTTGGTGCAGTCAAATCCTCTCTTCTCTCTCTTGATCCATTGCCTTCTCTTGATGAGGCATATCAGGTGTTGACGCACGATAAAGATTCCAAGAGAAGGAGTCCTTTGCTGGAAGAACGAAATGAAGGTGCGAGTTTTGCGGTACAAACTTTGGTTTGTTCTCGCCAACAGAGTGTGTTTCGTGATCCAGCTGTGGTTTTCACTAGTTGTGGACGGAATGGACATCTTGCTGCCAACTGTTTTCGCAAGATTGGCTATCCTTGGTGGTGGGGTGATCGTCCTTGGTCGAACGACTCGAAGCTTCCACGTACACAAGCGGAAGCTCGAGTAGTTCTCATGTTGAACGCCATGGAGTTTTGTCTCTGCCATCTAAGAGCGTCGAACCAATGCATGCAAACCAGGTGGTACTTACCACATCATCTACAGCTACTAATTCGGTTATCACGGAGGCTGATCGTTCTGGAATCATTGGCTTAAGTGATCAAGAATGGATATCCGTGAAGAAGATGCTTAACGAAAGAAAGTCAGACACACGTGAGCGACTCTCGGGTAAGTATTTTATCGAATCATGGGTTATTGATACAGGGGCTTCTAATCATATGAGGGGAAGCATTGAGTTTCTTGTTGAAGTTAGTGATATGCCCTCGGTTTATATCAAGTTACCTGACGGACGGTTTACTGTGGCAACTAAAAAGGGAAATGTGTGTTTGGGTTCTAAGTTGCGATTGTCGAATGTGTTCTTTGTGGATAGTTTTCAGTGCCATCTTATATCAGTTTTTCAACTCACTATAGATAGGGGTAGTGTCTTTCAGATCTCTGATATACTTTGTGTTGTTCAGGACCGCATCACACAGATGTTGATTGGAGCCGGTGACCAATTGAATGGACTTTATTTTTTTAGAGGAGTCAAAGTCGCGACAATGACACAAATCTTGAACCAGCAAACTGATGATTTGTGGCATCAACGTNCTCAAAACAGCGCTTGCCATTTGCTAACGGAAAGGTACAACAGTGGAAGCATACTATGGGAAGCTTACAAAAGTGTGTACGAGTCTTGTGGATTTTCAGAGAGCTAAAACAGTGGAAGAGATTTCAAAGGAACGTGAGGAGGATAAGCTTCACCAGTTTCTTATGGGTTAAGATGAATCCTTGTTTGGTGCAGTCAAATCCTCTCTTCTCTCTCTTGATCCATTGCCTTCTCTTGATGAGGCATATCAGGTGTTGACGCACGATAAAGATTCCAAGAGAAGGAGTCCTTTGCTGGAAGAACGAAATGAAGGTGCGAGTTTTGCGGTACAAACTTTGGTTTGTTCTCGCCAACAGAGTGTGTTTCGTGATCCAGCTGTGGTTTTCACTAGTTGTGGACGGAATGGACATCTTGCTGCCAACTGTTTTCGCAAGATTGGCTATCCTTGGTGGTGGGGTGATCGTCCTTGGTCGAACGACTCGAAGCTTCCACGTACACAAGCGGAAGCTCGAGTAGTTCTCATGTTGAACGCCATGGAGTTTTGTCTCTGCCATCTAAGAGCGTCGAACCAATGCATGCAAACCAGGTGGTACTTACCACATCATCTACAGCTACTAATTCGGTTATCACGGAGGCTGATCGTTCTGGAATCATTGGCTTAAGTGATCAAGAATGGATATCCGTGAAGAAGATGCTTAACGAAAGAAAGTCAGACACACGTGAGCGACTCTCGGGTAAGTATTTTATCGAATCATGGGTTATTGATACAGGGGCTTCTAATCATATGAGGGGAAGCATTGAGTTTCTTGTTGAAGTTAGTGATATGCCCTCGGTTTATATCAAGTTACCTGACGGACGGTTTACTGTGGCAACTAAAAAGGGAAATGTGTGTTTGGGTTCTAAGTTGCGATTGTCGAATGTGTTCTTTGTGGATAGTTTTCAGTGCCATCTTATATCAGTTTTTCAACTCACTATAGATAGGGGTAGTGTCTTTCAGATCTCTGATATACTTTGTGTTGTTCAGGACCGCATCACACAGATGTTGATTGGAGCCGGTGACCAATTGAATGGACTTTATTTTTTTAGAGGAGTCAAAGTCGCGACAATGACACAAATCTTGAACCAGCAAACTGATGATTTGTGGCATCAACGTTTAGATCATCCCTCATCTAAAGCTATGGACATGATGAAGTTATCTAATAATAATACTAGTAGTAGTGGTTTTGGTTCAAAGTCTTGTGATATTTGTATACGTGCTAACAAAACATGTGACTCTTTTCTTTTGAGTATTAATAAGACATCAGCGGTTTTTTGAATTAGTTCATTGTGATATATGGGGTCCATATCGGACTACGACAATTTGTGGGTCAAGATTTTTTCTCACCATTGTTGATGATTATTCACGGGCCGTGTGGCTTTATTTGTTGTCATCTAAATCACATACAACTTCTACACTACGTGACTTTGTCTCTCTTGATGAGCGGCAATTTGATAAGAAGATTAAGACAATTCGGAGTGATAATGGATCCGAATTTCTTTCCCTTAGTGGTTTTTTTCGCGAAAAAGGAATCATTCATGAGACTTCTTGTGTTGGGACACCCCAACAGAACGGTCGCGTGGAGTGCAAACATCGACATATACTAAACGTTGTGCGGGCTTTACGTTTCCAAGCCACTCTACCTGTGGAATTTTGGAGTTTTTGTGCTCTGACTGCGGGTTACCTGATTAACCGATGAATCACCTTCGGGTGTTTGGCTGCTTATGTTATGTTCATGATCAACGCCGGATGGTGATAAATTTGCTTCTCGGAGCAATAAGTTAATTTTTCTTGGTTACCCTTTTGGGAAAAAGGGTTGGAAAGTTTATAATATTGACAGTGGGGTGATTTCTGTTTCTCGCGATGTTCTTCATGGTAACGGAGTTTCCATATTCTGTCACATCTCATACAAGTACGCCCCCGCCACATCTGGTATCTTCTTAACCTTTGACTTCTCGGCCTGATGAGGATACTGATTGTTTGATGACTTTTTCCCTTTACTTCCTCGAGTCTGTTCCTCCTACACTCTAGCATCGGTTGTGGTTTCGCCACTTGCGACTTCTCGGCCTAAGACTGTTCTGCCACATACGGATAATGTTGTCGAGTCTACCTCGTGTCCTCTGTTCCAGATTCTCCGGTTCCTACAGAATCTTCTAACGAGTCTTCGGAGTCGCAAGTTGTTGAACAAGTGATTCTTATGGGCAGAGGTTGCCGACAAAAGTTTGTCCCAACTAAACTTCACGATTACGTCATTAACACGGCAATGGTTGAACTTGATGGTGATTTCACGGACTCTATTTGGTATCCAATCGATTCTTATGTGGATTGTTCTTAGTTTTCATAGCATCATCGAGCCTTTCTCACGGATATAACTGTCGGCGTTATTTCAAAAACAAATGCTGAAGTGTTTCTTGATGAAAATTGGCGAAATGCGGTCCTTGTGGAGGTTGATGCTCTTGAGGATCAGGGCAGTTGGACTGTTGAGACTTTTCCTCCATGAAAGAAAGCTTTGCGCTGTAAGTGGGTGTTCACTTTGAAATATCGGTTGGATGGGACGCTTGAACGATATAAGGCCCGCTTGGTTGTTCTTGGCAGTAATCAAACAGAAGGTTTGGATTACAATGAGACATTTGGACCCGTTTGCAAGATGACTTCAGTTCGTTCTTTTCTTGAGGTGGTTATGTCTCGTGATTGGGAGGTTCATCAAATGGATGTACACAATCCATTCTTACATGGGGATTTAGACGATGAAGTGTATATTCGGTTTCCTCCGGGTTTTCGAACCGATGATAAGACAAAGGTATGTCGTCTACATAAGTCTCTTTATGGTTTACGTCAAACACCCCGATGTTGGTTCGCCAAGCTCTCCACGACGTTGAAGGACTATGTGTGAAGGACTACTCTCTTTTCACTTTTGAGGATGCAGTTACACGGATCCATGTTCTTGCGTATGTTGATGATCTTATTGTCACTGGAAGTTTTCCGTAGATTATAGCTGGTTTCAAGAAATATTTAAGTTGATGCTTTCATATAAAAGATCTTGGTATTTCGAAATACTTCTTAGGCATTGAATTGGCTCGAATTCCGAAGGCATGTACTTGTGTCAACGGAAGTATACGCTTGATATCATTTCTGACTCAGGTTTGCTTTGCGCTAAACCAGTATCTCATCCTCTTGAGAAGGACCATCATCTTGTGCGAGCTGGTGGGGCAGTTCTTCCAGATCCTTTCATGTATCGTCGATTAGTGGGCCGACTTATTTATCTAAGTGTGACTCGACCATATATCTCTTATGCTATTCATATGCTTTCGCAATTTATGCATGCTCCACAAGAGCTTCATTGGGAAGTTGTGCTTCGTGTGGTTCGCTATTTGAAGAATAATCCGGGACAAGGTATTCTCTTGCGTGCTGCAACAGACCTACATATTACGGCTTGGTTTGACTCCGATTATGCTGGTTGCTCACTTAGTCGTCGCTCGCTCACGGCCTGGTTCATTCAGCTTGGTGGATCTCCGGTTTCCTGGCGGACACAGAAACAAGATGTGGTTTCGCGTTCTTTGGCTGAGGCTGAATATCGTTCGATGGCGGAAACAGTGTGTGAACTTCTGTGGTTACGGGAGCTTCTTATGTTTCTTGGAGTTGATTTTTCTTATCCGATCCCACTTGATTGTGACAATCAGTCGGCTATTCATATTAGTATGAATCCGGTGTTTAATGAACGTACGAAGCATATTGAGACTGATTGTCATTTTATTCGTGATGAGATCGTTCGTGGTGTTATGATCCTTAATATGTTTCTACTCGAGAACAGCGCTGATATTCTTACTAAAGTACTTGGTCGCAAAGAGTTTTGATGAGTTTTTTGGCAAGTTGGGTATTTGTGATCTTCATACTCCAACTTGAGAGAGGTACTGAGAGATATATGTGTATATGTAATATTCATATTGTATATGTCTAGTTGTGTAATATATGTAAGTATTTAGGTTTAATTGTATGAGTATACAAGGGCTTTAGCTTCGGATGAATAAAGGGAAGAAAACCTTTTACACCAAACTAGTTTTATTGACATTTTTTGTAAACCATTTTTTTTTGTTTGAATTAACCATCATGAAATTTTATTTTATTTTATTTAAAGTATTTTTATTTTTAAAAACTATTAAAAATGTTTTTTGCGACTCTATAATATGCTCCGTACTTCAAATGAATTGTTTAAATCACTGATTTCAATGAACTTATATTCTTTTAAAATTCCGCATAACCACGTTTAAAAATTTAATTTTGTAATAGAAAATTCATTTTTGAGGTAAACGCCAAACATCATCTAATATTTAAACAAATCGATAGAACGTTATGGCCTGAGGCTGACCATATAAAAAAACTATATATGCAGAAGGATGTTGAAAAATCATAAAGACACAATAAAAACTCTGTTGCACTTATTTTCTTCTTCTCTATATATATAGACGCTAAAGATCCGAACTAATAACACTTCAAACTTCAAAGGCACACTAAAATGGACATCATTTGGAACGTTTCAATATGTGTTACAGCTTTAGTTGTTGTAGTGATCAGCAGATGGCTGTACCGATGGTCGAACCCCAAGTGCAATGGCAAGTTACCTCCGGGATCCATGGGTTTCCCGATCATCGGAGAGACACTAGACTTCTTTAAATCCTATGGATTCAACGAGGCCTCACCCTTTATAACCAAGAGGATGTCCAGGTAAAATGTTAGAATACTTTTAAGTATATCTGCAAATATATGTTTGTAACCTTGTGAACGTTTTAGGTACGGGACAATATTTCGGACCAATGTTTTTGGATCCAACACCGTGGTAGTGACAGATCCTGATGTAATGGTTGAGGTTTTTCGGCAAGAGAACACGGCTTTCATATTTAGCCTTCCGGGTGCGTTTGGCAAAGTCTTAGGAAAAGATGAAGCAATTATCAATCATGGGAAGACCCACAAGCATTTCAAACAAATCACTCTGAACTTTTTTGGCCCTGACGGTTTGAAGAAGAAGTTGCTAGGAAACATCGACCGAGGAACCTGCGAGGGTCTTAGATCAAAGGCTAGCGTGGGGAGCTTCGATATTAAGGAGGCAGCTGGAAACGTATGTAGATCAGTTCTTTATTATTATTATTTTTGGTATTGATGAATTAAAATTATTTAACAATACTTTTGTTAATTGCTACGTTTGTAGTTGATAATAAAGCACTTGATTCCAAAGTTGATAAGTACCCTCGGAGCAGAGGCTGCAGAAAATCTGAAGAACATCTTCATGGCCTTCAATCTTGATTGGTATCAGTCATTCTTTAGTCTTTCTTCCTGGAAATCGTTGTACAGATCCTGTATGGTAAGTAATTTGTCTTTGTTTTTTAGAATATCTTTTATACAGTAAAACTTTAATAAATTAATAACATCATAATCATGATATTTTCTAAATTTATAAAATTTCGAAATATATTAGTTGGTTCGCAAAAACAATTTAGTCACTAAAAATAATCATATCATCTTATCATGTTTAGAAAATATGAAGTCTCACTATTAGTTATTATTTAATATTTTATTTATTCATTATAATTATATTCAATTTTATTATTTTATTTTTTGGTGTTTTAAAGTTTTTTATAATTATATATTACATTTAGTTTGACATGTTGCTTAGTCTACGCCGTACCCACTAATCAATCAATCTTAAATTTTCTGATAGACATATTTCAACAGTTAAATCATTCATTTAAAAATTCTAATACCGCTTGAAACCTTAAAAGCATGTTTCCATAAACTCTCGCAACCACAAATGTTGCGTTTAAACCCGTGAAACCTTTAATAACATCTTAGGCTTTATTTTTTATATATCAAATTACAGTTGAAAAAAAAATATATTGATTTTTAAGTGATTAGTCAAATCTGATGTTATTAATTGTTATAATTCTATTTGTTACACATTTTAACTTATGTGTCACCTTCTGCTTACTCCAAAAATCTGATGTATCATCATAGGAGAGAAACTCCGTTTATTTTATTGTATTGATTAAAAATGCAATCAGTTAAGATTAATACATTTAATGTATTCTATTTTGTAACAAGACTTACTATTCTAGAAATTTTGTTTTAAATGTGTTTAACATTTTACGCCTTTTTTTATTTGTTCAACACATTTTGACGCTAAAAGTCTAAAAATGTCTCTATTAACTGCATACAGGCAAGCAGAGACGCAATGAAGGTGATAAAAAGTGTTCTCTCATCAAGGAAAGAAACGGGAGAGAAGCATGACGATATCCTCAATACGATAATAGAAGATGTCGTTTTAGATGACAAATACGTTATTTTCCAAACCTATGCTATTCCGATCGCCGCTAAAGATACTACTTCTGTGGTCATGTCCATGGCAGTAAAGTACATTACAAAAAACCCTAAAGTTCTCTTAGAGTTGAAGGTAATACATAGCTAACAAGTTTTCACTTATTAAAAGAAAACAAGAGAAGCATGGATTTGACATTATATGCTTATAATATGGCAGAGAGAGCATAATGCTATCCTTCAAAACAGAGTTGATAAGAAATCTGAAGTGAGCTGGGAAGAGTACAAAAACGACATGACATTCACCAACATGGTAACTTTTAGATATCTTTTAGTAATTTCAATTATAATATGAGGAAGAGATTAAAAACGAAGCCTATGTTGCAATGCAGGTGATTAATGAGTCTCTTAGACTGGTAAATCTGGCTCCTGTAATGTTTAGGAAGACTTTAAGAGATGTTGAAATCCAAGGCAAGTATTACTATTAAAATACTTAAACACGGCCACTTTCTGAAAATATTTTCTAAATTGAACGTTTTGTGGTGCGAAAACTGGTAACAGGATATACGATTCCAAAGGGTTGGATGGTGTTTGTTGCAACTTCACTAAGGCATTATGATCCTGCGGTATATGAGAACCCTTACGAGTTTAATCCTTGGAGATGGGAGGTATATACTGATTCTAGTCTATGTAAAGCATTGTCGATATCTAATCAAAAATATCATCCGAAGAATGTAAAAATTGAGGAAAAATTTGAAACAGGGCAAACAGCTGGTCAATTTTTCTAAGTCGTTCATGGTATTTGGAGGTGGAATGAGATTGTGTCCTGGTGCAGAATTTGCAAGGCTTCAGATTGCAATGTTTCTTCACCATCTTGTCATCAACTACGATTTCTCGATGGCACATGACAGCGAGGCCACTCGTACACCACTAGTTTCTTTCCCCAATGGCATTCATATGAACATCTCTCCCATCAATTGATTTGGAGATAATGATACCATAAGTTTCATATTCGAATTGAGGATAACTCTATGATCTATCTCGATTCGAAGTTTGTCAAGATTTGTTTAAAATTAAATAAATGTTCGCACTTGGTATTGAAAATCAGCAAAAGCTAGAGAATTGAACTATTTGCGGTATAATATTGCACTATGGTAACAAAATTTTAGAAGGATAACATTTGGTGTCATCTCCAGTGGCGTTACTAACAGGATTGCTCAATGTTTTTATGGGTTAAAAATAAATCAAAAACTTAGAATTAATCTCACTGTTCAAAGAAATGTTGCTGAAGGAAGAAGCGGAAGCAACGCTACGTGTCAAATTATTGTTGAGTAAATAGAAAAAAGACCAAAAAAAAAAAAGTTTCCATTTCGATTCACCTCAAATCCAGTACGTGATCTTCCTCTTCGATTCCTTCCTCTTTTTTGTTCGATCTAATTCGATTTCGATTTAGAGTTTTGTGATCTTTGAGTTTTTTTGTTTGTTTGTTTCCTTCAGATTTGGGACACATGATTTTTAAGATAAGAACGATCAGGACCAAAATCAATTTGGAAACAGAGAGAATGGAAAACGTCGCTTCCACTTCCGATCATCGACCTCTCTTCGCCGGAAAATCTCCACCGCACAATTGATCCGTCAGGTTCTTCTTCACCTCTCTGTTACTTCTTCTACTAGATTAGCTGCTTCTTCTTCGTCTTCTTACCTCTTTCTCTGCAGTCATATGATTTCCAGTACCCGAAGAAGACATAGGTGCACGACAAATCAACTTCTTCTTCTTCTTCTTCTTCGCTGCGGCTTCTCTCTGTGCCAAGGTCCGTTGCCGTTGTGTCCGACTAAAATGCCAATTTACAGCATCAGAGGGATATGGAGGAGGAGGAGGTTTTCCTACCATTTTTTTATGCATCTCGTACTCATAGTCAGCTCCGCCAAGTGATCAAAGAATGAAAAAGAAGTAGCTACAGGTCAGACCTCATTCTGTTTGTAGCTTCCTTATCATACAACTACTGACCAAGGTAATTTTACAGTCTCTTCTACAAATCGTTTCTAACTTTGATAAATATAGTAGACATAGACTGAGATAGTTGAGTTTTTGCTGAGTAAATCATTGTGTTGTTGTCGTTAAGATGGTTCGTATGTAGAAATTGTTGGCATTGTATACACAAAAAATTGTCTGTTTTAGTGTGACTAAATGGATCATTTGCAGGTTCTGATTTTTCAAAATCTGCAGGTTATGGTTTAAAATGCAGGTTCTGGTTTTAAAGTTTCATGTTTTGGTAGTAGATGAGCTCCGAACCAACTTCAACACTGGCAGAACAAAGAGAGCTACGAATGGAGAATTTCTCAGCTTCAAAATATTTCCAAGATGCTTGGCGATAAGGAGAAATGCATCACAGAAGCTTTGTATCAAGATCATTCCAAGCCTGAGTTTGAAGCTTTTCTAGCTTAGCTTTTTTCATTTCCTTTCAATGTCCCTTTCCTTGTCTACATTCTAGTTTTCCATTGTTGAATCACTTTCCAGAGTGTGTGTCAAGTTTAAATTCAAAACACTTGTACACAAAATTAATTCTTAAGCACCCAAAATTAGGATTTACCGTTGGAAGGATGCATTTTTAGATTGTTCTACAAGTAAAATATTGTATATAACAAATATTTATGTTTAATGTTTCCAAATTATGTAAAATATTTTTGTTTTCTTTTTATTGTAATATAAGTAATTGAAACAATTGTTTTGTTATTTTGGATTATTAAATAATTTACTAAAATTTGATAAATAATAAATAATTGTTTTAAAATTATTCTTTTAATGATTAAGCAACCTTGATAAAGGTTCTGGAGTACTCCGATCGTGTTCCATTACAACAATACAGATATTATGTTTTGTCGTTAAGTTTACTGTTTTAAAAATTTCCGCCTAACACCAATTATATCCCGTACAATTGCTAGATCTATTATTTTGTCTAACTTATTAATGATTAATTTCCATCTAATTATGTTTGTCTAGTTCGATTATAATCCGTCTAATCCGATTATTCTCCGCTTAATTTTGGGTGTACCAATTATTTTAGAGACAAATATAAATTAAATATTTTTTGTGTTGACATTTAAATTATGAGGGGATCAATAAGAAAGTGAACCCAAAAATTATCTATACATCTAATCTATATTATGAAAGTTGCTCAAATCTCTCCATATGAATGACACATCAACAGTGGAGAGAGTGTCACATGTCAACCAAATTAAAATTTCCTAAATTAAAAGCAAACATAATTAAAATTAAAGAGTAATTTGAAACATCTTCTATGTATTTTATTCTTTTTTATATCACAAACAATTTTAATATTTATATAAGAAATCTAGAGAGACTTAGAAGTTAGAACATGTTGATGTATTCTTTAAGTAAGTAGATGCATCACCAAAAAATAAAAATGTATCGAGAGTAAAACCAAAGATTTATTTCATCCTCTTACGATAAACCATGAAAATATGAACATATGGTTTAGGCGCTAAAATTTTCTCAGCAATTTGAAGGGTTGTAGAAGTTACTAGGAATTTGGTTAACATTGTAGAGAAATTCATGAAAGTGAGATCTTAGAGAAATAAAATTTTCTATATGAAAAAGATCGGAGTTTTGTTCACTATCAAATGAAAGATAGTTAAATCAATGATATAATGTTTGTTGAGGAAAATAAGAGAGAAAAGAAAAATAATATTAAATTAAATTTTAAAGTTATATTCAAAAAATTGAATAGCTAAAAGGAAGGGAAGCTGTCTATCTAAATCGTAACCATTAAAGAATTAACCAAGTTGCATAAAAATCTTTTTGATAAAATTTGGGAGTCCCATAGTATTTAGTTGAGAAGCTTAAATATAAATATATCTAAATACTTAAGTTTTAGACAAGAATTATAGGATGTTTAAATGTTTTTATCTACCAATAAAATGTGCAAATGGTATAATTATTTTACTTCCTAAAAAAATATGCTAATAGTTTTCGTCTATAAAAATCACTTTAGAGTAAGATTTAGCTTTAAAGAAAATTTAGTATTCTTTGTTTTCTCACAAAAAAAGCTTAGTTTTGTTTGTTAATATATAATTTTGAATCTTTCAAATATGAAAATATAAAAAACAAAGAAAGTATTGCAATAAATGTATATATATAGATATAAATAATGCGTGCGGGTGTACATCTAGTAATTGTTAATATTAGTTGATGTCGCGTCGTAATCATCACCATCTGTTTATGCATGTCCAATAATTGGAATAGTTGATCATATATGACTCTCAAGTAATAATACATAAGTTTGGTCATATGGTAATCCTATATTTGTTTATGAATCTCCAATAATTGTAGTATTTGATCATGACCCAAAGTCTTCGTCCAATAAAATAATTGATATGGTTTTGATGTCTATCTAAGCAAATATCTACATTAATAGTTCAGTTATTTATAGTTTAAGATTTTGTAGTTATGTTCATAGTTAAAGAATTTGTAGTTTTTGTTTTTTATAACTGTATAATTTTGGCCATGATTATGCATGAAAAAAAAATGAAAAAAAAAACTTAAATGCATGAGAATTTTATCCTACCAAATTATCGAGAAGCAAACCATCGTTTATTTAAGTGTTATCATGTAGTTGATTATAGTACAACATGAACTTTATTATACGATTTTTGACGTTATAATATTCAACTTGATCATTTTTTTTTCGATAAACCCTTCGGCTGATCCGGTCAGCCTCGGTAGAAACGCACCAAAGTGTTTTAGAGTGGACTTCTCTGCGAACGGCTACCACACCGTCTATCTCGAGTTTGGAATGCTTTCCAACTAATGTCAGAGGTAATCAGGGAATCATCTTTATACACTTGTTTCGTTTTCGGCTTATTTAATTTGATCTAGCTTCGTTCCAGCTTTTGATTCCATGTTACTAATTAATAAGCCCTTCATGACCATACCACTACTGTATTTTTTAAACTCGATTAACAAACGCAAATCTTGCATCCACATACTGAAATCTTGCAAGAGGATGATCAACTTAATTAATTAGACACATGTAGATCTTACGTTGAAGTCAATAGCCTAGAAGCAAACAAACATTTAAAGGCCCCAATTGTTGACTATAAGCATTTCGTTATCTTGGGTGATCCATGCAATCTGAATGAGATTCAAGCAATCGGATTTATTTATTATATATTGAAACATGTAAAAAGAAAAGTCACATCTTATAGAGAACATTTTAAAGAAACCTTACCAACCATCACCAGCACAGTAACAATAAGATACGAAATAGACATCTTTTGTCATTATGACTCAAAAGATTTAGATTAACACACTTGGATTTGGGGATGCAAAGTCAAGCAGTTCTGTGCTCTGCTCGAACAGTAACATCTCCTCTTGAGGCAGTGTTACCCATGCTTCAACTCCTTGTCCGTCCTTAGAGTCGATTAACACGGTCACATTGTCTAGAATTGGAGAAACATTTCCAGTGACCCAAACCGGAAGTCCCCACCCAAAGCAAGCCTTATAAAGAGGAATCTTGCACCAGCTGCTGACAACGTGCATGTCATAAAGCTCGTAGCTAAACTTGGTATCCGCCATTGCACCAAGCAATTTCAAACTTATTGTCAAACCTGATGACCCTTCCTCATGTTGAATCAAATGGGATAACTCCTCGTTTCTTTTTTGTAGTTCCTTAACAATTTCTACACTCTCCATGCCTTTTCCATTCAAGGTCAGGGTGGAGTACAAGGGGTTACCCATTAGGTTTTCCGACAAAAGGGTGGGTATCTTGGACCGCAAGTTATTCGCTTGGTACAGAACTTTCTCACGAACTGTGTCTGTCGATGCAGCCACAACACATTTCCATATAAGTGAAGTCAAACTCTGGACCCTCGTAGGTCGAGGCACGGCATCACTAGCGACTTTGTTCCTGAGTTCTTCGATCTTAGATGCTACAAAAACAAATCTCTTCGTGACACTTGTTCTCTTACCTTGCTGATCCTCCCCTGGAATTTTAATGGCCTCATTTGCTGGTGGGTAAAGCTTTGTGGAATCAAAGTCAGGATTGGCCGCCGAGTCGCTCTCTCCTCGAGCTGTGGCAGCCCAAGATTGGATGAAAGTCGAAAGAGAGGCTGCATCGGCGAGCTTATGGGCGATGCAGATTCCAATGGCCATGCCACCACACTTGAAGTAGGTTGCTTGTACAAGAAGCAATGGCCATGTAGGAATGGGCTCGGCATCTACAGGAAGCAACTGTTGGAGGGATTTGGTATCTGGGGATCTCAGAAAGTCAGAGAGAGGGCAGTCAACGCGTGCGTCCACAAAGACAGCTCCTTCGTCGGTACTGTCGATGGTGACTCCATTGACTCTTCCAGCAAAAGGGTGGAATTTTGTCAAGGTCTTGGATAGGGAAGTTTTGAGAGTTTGGGAAGTTTGTTCTTGAGAGATCAAATCATCTTTGGTGTAGAAAAGAAATGCAACGGCGTAAACCGGAGGCATTAGGAGATCCATAATAGAGAGTTGAAGAGTTCGGAGATCATTTGGAGTTGGAGTTGATGGCTTTATGATCTCTCTACCAATGGTTTCAACCGTCACTGTATCCATCGGATATTTTATCTTTCTCTTCTCTTCTTTTCTTTTCTTTTCTTTTCTTTTCTTTTGCTTGTTTTCCTCTTTGGACGAAGAGAACTGTGTTTCTTATAGAACATCTGTTAACTGTATTAGGAGGCCCCACTTGATTAAATTTTGGTGAAAAATATATACACTGAAAAAACAAAGTATATATACACTTAAACCAGAAAAGTCTAGGACTCACGAACTGCATTTTCTCGAAAAGGTATAAATTTTGTATAGTACTGTTAAATGATAATTATTATTTGAAAACTCGACTCAAATACTAATAAAGTTTTATACAATATTTGTTTATATATTTACAAGGTATTTTTAGATTTTGTATACGTATAAAGTTAGTTTTTGCTTGCTTTTATAAGATTACACACATATTTGTGGGTGAGTATTGATCAAGACTAGCATACATGAATGTGCTTGTGTTTCCTGATTGCCATGGTTTGATTGTTATCGTTCATTATTGTTTGTGTACTTAGTTGCTTTCTGTATATAGTTGGTAGATGGAAAGATCGCATCACTAAGTATTTATGACAATATTTACTCATCTCTATTGTGTATATGGGAGGAAAAAATGTGACTGTGTGACCATTACAAGAAAGAAAAGATGATCATTACAAGAAAGAAAAGATGATCTAGGGTGTAGTCTGGTATTGTTGGTTTGTTTATTATTATTCTGATTGTTTTGGTTTATTTCTAGTTTTACATAATGGTTTAATTGCTGGTTTGTTTGATGAAATTGTTGATTAATTATTTATGATAGTTTAGATTTTAATTGTGGGAATAAATTAGTAATAATAAGGTTATTAGTTAATTAATTAAAAACTGAGTGTGGTCATTTAAGTACCTAATATTTAACTAATCAAAAAGCAACTATAATTATTTTTGTTTCTAATTTTTAATTTATAATATTTAATAAATTATATATCAAATGTATTTTTCTAATAACAATGTAGAAACAATATCAAAAATCAAATTTTATACTCTTTGTTTCCCACTTTATAAGTTTTTTTAGCTAAACTAAAAGCACAAAATTTAAGAAACTATAAATGTATTCTTATTTTTACATAATATAATATGTCTAACATTGATTTTTTAAAACCAATTGAATAATTGCAGAATCTGAATGGTCATAATATACTAAATAAACATGAAATGACCGCACCCATATTCTCAATCCTCGCACAAGATCTACGGGAAACGATGTCACCGGAACCCCATAATTCCGACGAGACAACTGGCGTAGAAATCGCTCCTTACAAAAACTCCCACAAATACACTAAACCCACATCATCTAGTTACTGAGTCGCACAACCAACCACCCTTAGCGACCGAGTAACAAGAGAGGTGCGCTGGAATATTTGATTCTGTCCAGCCACGGACAACACCTCTACCTGGTGTCAAACGTCACCCATCGCACCACTTGTAAACCAACACACATGGTGTCGATCGACACTCTCCTAGTATCGGTCGACACCTACGTACACGGCATCACTTCCGCTGATCTCCCCTCATCCAAACCTAACTACAGCTGTCCTCCTAGGACCCAAATACAAAACAACATGGTGGTTTCGACCGACACCACCTTGGTGTCGCTTGACACCCCAACCTTACCACAAAACCGTCTATGCCAGACAACAATACAAACACTTAACTAAAACACAAACCAACCGTTAATCTCACAATCCCACGGTTGGGTACGAATCCTATAGCACCATGAAGCTCCCCATCAAATTTCTGCCAAATCGAACTCCGTTTCATCCTCCAAACGCTCCAAAGTAGCTATCTCGAACCAGTCCGTGCAGCCCATCTGCAACCTCCTTCAAGCTCCTTTTCGCTGCAAAACCCTAATCTTTCACAGCCATCTATTTCCTAATCGATTAAACGTCAAACGACACGACTTACCTGGATAACAACTATAAGAAAGCCTCCTTGACTCTCCTAATCCACCACCAAGTAATCACATCCCCACTCACATATAGATGATGGATCTTCTTTCTCTTTCTCCTAACCCTCCTCAAAGCTCCCGTTGCTCTTAGTATCAAACTCATAATCTCTCTTTCTCTTTCTCTTTCCCTTTTTGAAGCGACAAACCCCCTCCCCCTTCAGAAAATAGGCTGCTCGTGCCTTTAAAACGAGACTTAGGGTTTCCCAAGCTAAACCTAGCTAAAACGATCAATTTTTAAACAAAACGAACAACCACCAATTTAGTGGTGTCGATCGACACCCAACCAAAATTGGATTCTGGATGTTACAATAAATCATGTATATCTATTAAAGAATATAATAAAATGAAAGAAAAAAAAATCCTAAAAGATCTAATACTTATATCATAACTTTTAAAAAAACTTTTCACGTTAATCCACAAAGAAATATTTTACATTACTATTATTTAGTTAAAAAGTTAGGTGATCAATGATTTGGTTAAATTATTAAATATAGTTGACCATGTGACAGTTAACCTAAACTGAGTATTTTTTTTCAATTTTTAAAAACTTAATTTTAATATTATATCAAGGGGATGAAACATATTATTTTATTTTATATCCCTTATTATTAATTTAGAAGTACATTTGGTAAAATAATATTTTATTTATATGATTTACATACTTAAATTTTGCCATTCGAATAAACATCAAAACTTGAAGTTATTATTTGTAATATCCAAAAAAATATACTTAAAATAATTTTTTTAAAAATTAGTATTCATAAGTTGGTTAGAGTTTACATAAATATGATTATATAGTTTTGATGGTTGCTATAGTAAAATACACAAAACATTTTAGTTTGATATTAAATAAGTTAACCAGAGGTGTTACCTCAATTTTTACCGTTACCAAACACAAATTTAAAATTATAGAATCTAAATATTAATCAAATATTTATTAAAACAAAAACTACATATATTTTTCTTAATAAATATTAAAATAAAATGAAAATCTATTTATTATTATTTAGTCAACAAGATACGTCTAGTTCATATAATAATGAAGTTTACAGCTGGCCCTGTGGTTCAATAATTAAGGAACTAAAATATTGTACACGTGATATGATTGCTGTCAAATAATTTAAAAAAAAAAAAAAAAAAGATTAATGATACAAAATTTATAGGATGCGATTTAGGGAAGACTATTGAGGGCATCTCTACTAGCAGATACTAAT
Organism: Camelina sativa; assembly: GCF_000633955.1. Taxonomy (NCBI): domain Eukaryota; kingdom Viridiplantae; phylum Streptophyta; class Magnoliopsida; order Brassicales; family Brassicaceae; genus Camelina; species Camelina sativa. The sequence continues at coordinate 6,534,036 of NC_025690.1, read as the reverse complement.
TAAGAGAGTTTGCTGAAAAAAATAATATAATAATAAGAAAAAATGGAAAAAGAAAAGAATCCTTTTTTGGATTGTTTCCAGAAACGTTGCTCATACAGGTGTACTTTTTTAATGGATGCTATTAACGAAAAATAATAAATATATATATATATATAATTAAAATAATATATATTTTTTTTAAGGAAACGTTTAGGAGCATAGGAAGATGTTGTTTTTTAATGGTCAGGTAGCCTTTTTAAAAGTGTCGTAAGAAAAACGAAGTTACGAAACATGTCATTATTATAAGAGAGAGAGTATAAGAATCAGCTATTTTTAGAGGGAATATGTTCTGCGCAAGCATAAGACTACCGAAGGGTAATGATAAACTTACTTGATTGTGGTGGATTTATGTGATATATCATATAATTACGCAAGAATGATATACTTCTTTGGGATAGTTATACTGTATATAGTGGTGGTAAAACAATCGGCTAAAATAGTTAATAAATTTTGGTAGAGTTTTTTCCAATAGAATTTTCGAAGGTATACTTTTTCTTAGTGGTAATAATAGAGTAATAAGAGGTGACAAAGAATTTTGGTAGACTTAAATGTAGTTACAATAGAGTAAAGGGGGCATGATAAATTTATATGTCAGAAACAGACTTATTTTTTAGAATAGAGTTATCAGTGTAGATGTGGCAGAGTTACAACAGTTTACTAGGCTAAACTTGTAAAAGAGTTTTGAAATCTTGGTAGTGTTATGAAAAAGGTGACATAGTTATCGTCTTATAGAATTCAAATCTAGGTTTAATTAGGCTAAACTTGTAAAAGCCCAATAAACCATATAATAAGGGTTAATTAGGTGACATAGTTATAGAATTCAAAACGAGACACATATGCTACGTTTCTTTTTGAGAGTGTAACCGAAACTTGTAAAAGCCCAATAAACCATATAAGCTAAAGCCCATAAATTTCGATAAAGCCCAAAAGATCTACAAACATAATTAGGGTTTACTTGTGAGTTTTATATATAAAGCTTCTGTATCACACAGCTTTCTTAAGGACAACATAACAGTTTTGACTTATCTCACTTTCTTCTCCGCCGTTTCTGTCTTCTCCATTTGTGATTTGTGATTCGTTTATGTTTTGTTTGGTTCTGATAATTTCGTTTTTGTTTTGACAAAGAGGCTATGTATGATTTTGCTTGCACAAGTACTGGGACATCCCCGTAAAAAAAAACAATTGGGGAATCTGTCTAATAATTTTCTGTGCATATATTAATATTAGGGATCCGCTTTGCAGCTTATGACTTGACCCGATTCAATTCGGGTTCTTTTTTCGTGTCTCTGTTGCCAGTAATCTCCTGAAATTTGCTTTTGTCTCTAAAGCCTTGTTACGTCTTTATTGTTTTTATAGCCCAAACTTTTTTATATTTTTTTTCTGTTTCATATGTTTAGATTCTATTGATTTAACTTCGAATCATAAAAATTAGTTTGATGATATTGACAAAAAACTTCACATAGAATCGTGGATTTTCTTATAACTTAAACTTTGCAAGGGCTTTTATTTTATCCTTGATAAACAGGTAATTAAGGAGCCAAAAAGTATCAATATCTAAAAAAATTGTATTAAACAGGTCATATTTAGCCTAGTAGTTTCTATTAGGCATGTTACAATCAATAATGACAATACCAGTTTTACAACATCAAGAAACTGTTCGGGGATTCATGAGGACATCATTATCCAAGAACAATTAAGTTTAAGCTTCCAAATTACATAAGACTCTCAAAACAAAACAGCTTCGTTGGAAAATAACTACAAAGGACTAAGCGATTTGCATCAGTTCGACTCGAGTCTGCTTCTTGACTGCCTCGTAACAAAAAAGACCTTCTCATGGGCTTTGTTACTTGAATCTTAAAACATGCTCCCAAAACGGTCCACCCATAAACTTACCATTATGTACTTGTATATTATATAGTTGCGGAACACAATATTATTTTTCTGGTTGGTGTCCTAACTTTCGACACATCAAACATGGAGTGACATCTAAACTAAGCGCATCGAGCGAAACAATGACCAAAATTTTGGCTTTTTAACTAATCTAATCTCTTAAACAATATTTTTTTTGTTTCCAAATTGGCAAATTCCAATAGATCATTGTTTGGTTTAAAGTGTCTAATATAGGTAATCTGAACTGATTCTATCTAAACAAAATAAGACACTTATCTATCCTCTGAAAATTAAAATAAAAATCTCTAGTTTGACCCAAATTGAGCAGTTAATTGCTAGATTAGCTCCTAAAATTTAAGGGTCAATTGGGTTAGTTTCATACCGAAAATACCCTTTTTTGCTTTGTTAGGAAAAAAAAGTCAATATTACCCTTGGTTAAAAATTCCTGCAATTTCGTTTTTTTTTTTTTATAAAAGTCTGCCATACAAGTAATGGCAGATTAATTTGTAAGTGGCAGATTTATTGTTGATGGCAGTTTTTCTTTGGCAGACTTATTTTAGATGGCAGATTAATTTGTAAAGTTTGACGGCAGATTTGTTTTTTATGGCAGATTTATTTGAAGTGTGTAACGACAGTTTTTTTGTGAACAACAGATTTTCTTAACGCGACAGACTTATTTATAAAGTTATGACAGATTTTCATTGTTTTAGTCAATTTTCTAAGAATTTTGTGGCAGATTTTTTATGATTGTTGTAACAGTTTTATTTTTCACTTAAAAAATCTGTCACATTGCGACAGATTTATAAACGTAAAATTAATTGCTAGTTTGACATATAGTGGTGACAGATTTTTTGTAAGTTATGACTGATTTTTGGATTGATGGAAAAATCTGTTGTTTGATAACAGATTTTCGAAAGTCTTTTTAAAATTGCTATATTGACCCACATGCACAATATACGTTATGGCAGATTTTCTTATGTTATGACAGTTGTTTTTTCCTACTAAAAAATCTGCTGCTTGATAACAGATTTATTATATATAAATACAATGATAACAGATTTGTTTTATGTTGATATAGTGACAGCAGATTTTTTTCAGGGGTAATGACAGATTTATTAGTGCCTTTTGTGACAGATTTTTTTTAAAGTTAAGCGACAGACTTTTGTAGCAGTTGCCATATATGGCGAGAATCTAGGGTTTACCTTATTTTTTCTCTTTTGTATCGTGCCTCCCCTCCCCCTATATCGACTGAAATTTTTTTTCTTTTTTGGGTTCATCTTATTTTTTCCATAAATTCCTTCTTCCTCCTCTCCAATATGGATATAATTATGCTTTCTTTCCTTTTGGGGTTCATAATCGACTTCTCTATTATTTTCCTTTGAAGGTGGTTTTTTTTCCATCCCTTCCTTCACGTTTTAGAGTGATTGTTACACAACCAAGAGAATATGAAGCATGTGATTCTCGTTTGTGGTAATTGGATCTTTGACAACAACAAATGGTTGTTTGTTATTGATAATGAAAGGGGTTCACGAATTCTACAATGTAACGATCAAAGCAGAGTTGATGATTGCATTGAANTTATGGAATTCCACCAGAATAAGAGGATCATAAATTGCCAATGAAGAACAGGAGTTCATCTTTTTATATTGAAGAAAATAAGGAACCTGTTGATGTCTCAAAGGTAGACTTGTCTTCTGTGAATTTGGCTGTTGGGCAAATGTATGATACAAAGGAGCACTTAGAAACACGGTTGAAGATACTAACCTTGGTACAAAGGTTTGATTATTTTGTTTACAAATCGAGACCAACACTACTGATTGTCAAGTGTTGGGTTAAAGGATGCAAGTGGAGGGTAAGAGCTGCAACAATAAATCACTTTCCAAAGTTTGAGGTCCGTGTGTTTATTTCAGCACATACATGTTCTGTAACAGAGCGCTCTACACGTGCCCGACAAGCAGATCATCATATTCTAGGAGAGTTGTACAAAGATTTTGTTGGTGGAGTTGGTCCCAAGGTNGAGTGATGCATTGAAGATGACCACAGTTTTGTCACGTGGTGTAGAGAAAATTCTCCAGGTTTATTCTTTTATCCTTTCTTAGCAAATGTTGATGTTGGTTATTTATGTTTCAAATATAATGTGGCATCGTATTTTATATTTTATAGGGTCGTGTGGATTATGCTAAGTTACTTACTGTCCAAGATATCGACGAACACCAAGTACAAGTAACAAGTGGAACATCTCTGCATGTTGTCAATTTGAGAGATAAAAAGTGTACGTGTCGCAGGTTTGACTTTGAGAAGCTCCCTTGTGCACACGAAATTGCGGCCGGTGAATACAGAAACATCTCTCGCATATCAATGAGTCATCCTTATTATCGAAAAAATTATGTGTACACTTCCTACGCGAATGCCATCATGCCAAGGGAGTTTGATAAATCTGTTCCAGGACATGTTATAACGAAGGTATGTTCAGCACCGATCCCTAAACAACAACCAGATAGGCCAAAAAATTCAAGAATTAAATTCGCATTGGAGATTGCAATGGAAAAGAAGAAACCAAGAAAACTATACACATGCGGTAATTGCAACCAAGTAAGACACAACCGTAAGACATGTACTCTATAAATTCCTAGTTATTTCATCCANTAGTTTGAGGTCCGTGTGTTTATTTCAGCACATACATGTTCAGTAACAGAGTGTTCTATGCGTGCCCGACAAGCAGATCATCATATTCTAGGAGAGTTGTACANTGTAAGACATGTATTGATATAGAACTCTTTTTCTTTTAAATATTGTCATTACAATGTAGTTCGTTCATATTATGATTACAAGTGTACGACAAGTAATCCTAAAAACATTAGATAATTATTCTGAAAATTTAATCATTATGCACGTTTAAATTTAAAATTATATAATCATTATGTATACTCGTGGTATATGATAAACTTGCATAATGTAGTAAGTTCATATTATATTCACGTGTGTCCACTAATCCTAAAAGCAATAGTATATGATAAACTTGCATAATGTAGTGTGTCCACTAATGTAGTGAGTTTATATTATATTCACAGTTCATATTATATTCATGTTACTAACAAAGACATGCAAAGACATATTTGGTAAAAAAGACAAGAACGTAGTTTATTACATGCGAAGACAAGAACGTAGTTTATCACATGCAAAGACAAGAACGTTAATAACAAAAAAGAAACAATGACACACAATAGTCTACAAGGACTCATCAACGAGGGAAGGGATTTTAATATCTTTAGCTCTAGGATATGAATCAAACATATTAGGTGGTATGGCTAGTTCTCCGACTTCATCATATAACTCCGCTGCAAGCTTAATCCGAAGAGACAACATGTTCTCATCGCAAAGTCCATCAAATGCTTTCCCAAGAGCTAAACATTCAATATATTTTAGAGCGTACATACCACAATCACCCGGATTTTCATTTCGAGGGACATTCTTCTTCACCCTTCTCAATTCCAACATACGTTTACTCTTCTTACGGATCGTCTCAGGAATCATGTCACTTAACATCGCTGGGATCATTCGCCTTAAAAACAAACATTCAAGAGCCATTTGATCATCACTCACCATGTTTGGGATGCTATCATAGATGTGAATCTTATTACCCGGCAAGTCAATATCCAAAGCCACCCAATGGTTTTCATTGACAAAGAGACAAGCGTATAAGTTATCCACATCAATCCACCACTTCNCAAATTATTCCTTCCAGTTCTATTTACCATTATACTGTTTATTTATTTTCACAACAATTTAAAATAATATTGTTTTTGATAGATGGATTATTGGAAGGCATATCGAACGCTAAGGCATGCTCGCGAGTTGGTCAGGGGTAGTCCAGAGAGTGGTTATGAGCAGCTGCCTACATATTTGTATATGATAAAAAGGGCAAATCCTGGAACATTTACACAGCTTGAAGTTGATGACGCTCAAAGATTTAAGTACTGTTTTCTAGCATTTGGTGCAAACATACAGGGATTTCCATTCTTGAGGAAAGTGGTTGTTGTGGATGGTACTTTTTTACAAGGAAAATACTTAGGGACACTTCTGACAGCAACAGCTCAAGATGCTAATTTTCAGATTTTTCCAATTGCTTTCGCCGTGGTTGATATAGAGAATGATGAATCATGGGAATGGTTTTTCAAGCAACTCAGCTGTGTGATACCAGATGATGAAAGCCTTTCCATTATTTCTGATAGGCATCAATCCATTGGGAAAGCTATTAAAAAGGTCTATCCGAAGTCTAGTAGGGGAATATGTACATACCATATGTACAAAAATATTTTGGTCCGGTTTAAAGGTCGAGCAGAATTTGCTTTGGTTAAAAAGGCGGTGAATGCTTGTAGACTTATCGACTTTCAAACCACATTTGATCAGATAGAAGCCATGAATCCAACACTACATGAGTACCTCGTAAGGGCTGATGTGCGTATGTGGACTCGTGTACATTTCCCAGGTGATAGGTACAACTTTCTTACAAGCAACATTGCAGAATCAATGAATAATGTCATGTCACATGCTAGGAGTTATCCTATTGTACAACTATTGGAAGAAATAAGGTCCATGATGACTAGGTGGTTTTCAGATAGGAGGAGTGATGCATTGAAGATGACCACAGTTTTGTCACGTGGTGTAGAGAAAATTCTCCAGGTTTATTCTTTTATCCTTTCTTAGCAAATGTTGATGTTGGTTATTTATGTTTCAAATATAATGTGGCATCGTATTTTATATTTTATAGGGTCGTGTGGATTATGCTAAGTTACTTACTGTCCAAGATATCGACGAACACCAAGTACAAGTAACAAGTGGAACATCTCTGCATGTTGTCAATTTGAGAGATAAAAAGTGTACGTGTCGCAGGTTTGACTTTGAGAAGCTCCCTTGTGCACACGAAATTGCGGCCGGTGAATACAGAAACATCTCTCGCATATCAATGAGTCATCCTTATTATCGAAAAAATTATGTGTACACTTCCTACGCGAATGCCATCATGCCAAGGGAGTTTGATAAATCTGTTCCAGGACATGTTATAACGAAGGTATGTTCAGCACCGATCCCTAAACAACAACCAGATAGGCCAAAAAATTCAAGAATTAAATTCGCATTGGAGATTGCAATGGAAAAGAAGAAACCAAGAAAACTATACACATGCGGTAATTGCAACCAAGTAAGACACAACCGTAAGACATGTACTCTATAAATTCCTAGTTATTTCATCCAAGTTATTTTATATTCTCTTGTTCTTTTTAAATTGTAAGACATGTATTGATATAGAACTCTTTTTCTTTTAAATATTGTCATTACAATGTAGTTCGTTCATATTATGATTACAAGTGTACGACAAGTAATCCTAAAAACATTAGATAATTATTCTGAAAATTTAATCATTATGCACGTTTAAATTTAAAATTATATAATCATTATGTATACTCGTGGTATATGATAAACTTGCATAATGTAGTAAGTTCATATTATATTCACGTGTGTCCACTAATCCTAAAAGCAATAGTATATGATAAACTTGCATAATGTAGTGTGTCCACTAATGTAGTGAGTTTATATTATATTCACAGTTCATATTATATTCATGTTACTAACAAAGACATGCAAAGACATATTTGGTAAAAAAGACAAGAACGTAGTTTATTACATGCGAAGACAAGAACGTAGTTTATCACATGCAAAGACAAGAACGTTAATAACAAAAAAGAAACAATGACACACAATAGTCTACAAGGACTCATCAACGAGGGAAGGGATTTTAATATCTTTAGCTCTAGGATATGAATCAAACATATTAGGTGGTATGGCTAGTTCTCCGACTTCATCATATAACTCCGCTGCAAGCTTAATCCGAAGAGACAACATGTTCTCATCGCAAAGTCCATCAAATGCTTTCCCAAGAGCTAAACATTCAATATATTTTAGAGCGTACATACCACAATCACCCGGATTTTCATTTCGAGGGACATTCTTCTTCACCCTTCTCAATTCCAACATACGTTTACTCTTCTTACGGATCGTCTCAGGAATCATGTCACTTAACATCGCTGGGATCATTCGCCTTAAAAACAAACATTCAAGAGCCATTTGATCATCACTCACCATGTTTGGGATGCTATCATAGATGTGAATCTTATTACCCGGCAAGTCAATATCCAAAGCCACCCAATGGTTTTCATTGACAAAGAGACAAGCGTATAAGTTATCCACATCAATCCACCACTTCTTGTGCGTAGCTGACTCCTCAGGAAATTCACCATAAACGTGTTTCACATAGGAATCCCTAAACACGAAATTCTTAGGCCCCATATCAAACTGTTTGTAGTCATTCCGCAATGTTGTGATCAGATCTTGATCTAAGAAGGCAATGCGTTGTTTGGGACAAGTCTCACGCATATATCTTCTCCGGAACATAGCCATTGCACAACCCATGTGCTACATTCAAAAAAAAATAATAACTAAAATAAGGAACATAACAATAGTCATTAAATCAGTTGTACAAAAATAAGAAAAAATTTACTTACATGGTCTGTCAACCATCCATAGTCATTGCTTGGCCAATGTTTCCTTGGAGTCATAATTTTCCCATAGAATCTCACAGCTGCGTTGCTGGTGCTAAGTGGTTCCTCCCTGTGAATGAAAAAATGAGTTAGTACATATATAGATAATGATAGTAACTTTTATAAACAATTCAGAGTTGTTGAAGTATACTTATCAAGGCTGAGAAAATCCATAAGTCTCTGATGTTTCTCATCATCTGCAGGCTTAAGATGATCACATAACACAGTATCACCCTCTGTAATGATCCGCTTGACTATTGAGTTACCAAGGTAAGGATACTTCTGCGATTCAGCCAATNTACATGCGAAGACAAGAACGTAGTTTATCACATGCAAAGACAAGAACGTTAATAACAAAAAAGAAACAATGACACACAATAGTCTACAAGGACTCATCAACGAGGGAAGGGATTTTAATATCTTTAGCTCTAGGATATGAATCAAACATATTAGGTGGTATGGCTAGTTCTCCGACTTCATCATATAACTCCGCTGCAAGCTTAATCCGAAGAGACAACATGTTCTCATCGCAAAGTCCATCAAATGCTTTCCCAAGAGCTAAACATTCAATATATTTTAGAGCGTACATACCACAATCACCCGGATTTTCATTTCGAGGGACATTCTTCTTCACCCTTCTCAATTCCAACATACGTTTACTCTTCTNGAACACCAAGTACAAGTAACAAGTGGAACATCTCTGCATGTTGTCAATTTGAGAGATAAAAAGTGTACGTGTCGCAGGTTTGACTTTGAGAAGCTCCCTTGTGCACACGAAATTGCGGCCGGTGAATACAGAAACATCTCTCGCATATCAATGAGTCATCCTTATTATCGAAAAAATTATGTGTACACTTCCTACGCGAATGCCATCATGCCAAGGGAGTTTGATAAATCTGTTCCAGGACATGTTATAACGAAGGTATGTTCAGCACCGATCCCTAAACAACAACCAGATAGGCCAAAAAATTCAAGAATTAAATTCGCATTGGAGATTGCAATGGAAAAGAAGAAACCAAGAAAACTATACACATGCGGTAATTGCAACCAAGTAAGACACAACCGTAAGACATGTACTCTATAAATTCCTAGTTATTTCATCCAAGTTATTTTATATTCTCTTGTTCTTTTTAAATTGTAAGACATGTATTGATATAGAACTCTTTTTCTTTTAAATATTGTCATTACAATGTAGTTCGTTCATATTATGATTACAAGTGTACCACAAGTAATCCTAAAAACATTAGATAATTATTCTGAAAATTTAATCATTATGCACGTTTAAATTTAAAATTATATAATCATTATGTATACTCGTGGTATATGATAAACTTGCATAATGTAGTAAGTTCATATTATATTCACGTGTGTCCACTAATCCTAAAAGCAATAGTATATGATAAACTTGCATAATGTAGTGTGTCCACTAATGTAGTGAGTTTATATTATATTCACAGTTCATATTATATTCATGTTACTAACAAAGACATGCAAAGACATATTTGGTAAAAAAGACAAGAACGTAGTTTATTACATGCGAAGACAAGAACGTAGTTTATCACATGCAAAGACAAGAACGTTAATAACAAAAAAGAAACAATGACACACAATAGTCTACAAGGACTCATCAACGAGGGAAGGGATTTTAATATCTTTAGCTCTAGGATATGAATCAAACATATTAGGTGGTATGGCTAGTTCTCCGACTTCATCATATAACTCCGCTGCAAGCTTAATCCGAAGAGACAACATGTTCTCATCGCAAAGTCCATCAAATGCTTTCCCAAGAGCTAAACATTCAATATATTTTAGAGCGTACATACCACAATCACCCGGATTTTCATTTCGAGGGACATTCTTCTTCACCCTTCTCAATTCCAACATACGTTTACTCTTCTTACGGATCGTCTCAGGAATCATGTCACTTAACATCGCTGGGATCATTCGCCTTAAAAACAAACATTCAAGAGCCATTTGATCATCACTCACCATGTTTGGGATGCTATCATAGATGTGAATCTTATTACCCGGCAAGTCAATATCCAAAGCCACCCAATGGTTTTCATTGACAAAGAGACAAGCGTATAAGTTATCCACATCAATCCACCACTTCTTGTGCGTAGCTGACTCCTCAGGAAATTCACCATAAACGTGTTTCACATAGGAATCCCTAAACACGAAATTCTTAGGCCCCATATCAAACTGTTTGTAGTCATTCCGCAATGTTGTGATCAGATCTTGATCTAAGAAGGCAATGCGTTGTTTGGGACAAGTCTCACGCATATATCTTCTCCGGAACATAGCCATTGCACAACCCATGTGCTACATTCAAAAAAAAATAATAACTAAAATAAGGAACATAACAATAGTCATTAAATCAGTTGTACAAAAATAAGAAAAAATTTACTTACATGGTCTGTCAACCATCCATAGTCATTGCTTGGCCAATGTTTCCTTGGAGTCATAATTTTCCCATAGAATCTCACAGCTGCGTTGCTGGTGCTAAGTGGTTCCTCCCTGTGAATGAAAAAATGAGTTAGTACATATATAGATAATGATAGTAACTTTTATAAACAATTCAGAGTTGTTGAAGTATACTTATCAAGGCTGAGGAAATCCATAAGTCTCTGATGTTTCTCATCATCTGCAGGCTTAAGATGATCACATAACACAGTATCACCCTCTGTAATGATCCGCTTGACTGTTGAGTTACCAAGGTAAGGATACTTCTGCGATTCAGCCAATTGTGGGATGCGTCTTGGCTGCTTTGAAGGTCCAGGTTCATCAAACTTTGTTAAAGCATCTCCAAGGCTTTTTAGTGTCACCTCAAGTTTTTTACTAGCCAACTGATCCTCCTGGTTCGACCAAGTCTCTTCAGAACTGGAAGCTATTTTCAATTTAGCCTTCTGAACTTGGGTAGTAATATCTTCAACATCGTCATAGCTAAAACCATGTATCTTCTTTTTCTTGGAAGTGTTCTTCTTCTCAACCTTAACAGATTCCTTCTTCTCAACCTTAACAGATTCCTTCATCTCAAAGAGTGGAAGATTCTCTGATATCTCATCTTCTTCCTTCTTCTTATTATTTTTGACAGTGTACACCTTCCTCACCACCCTTTGAACTGGAAATTCATCATGTGATGTCTGCTTCATCTCAACCATCCATGACTGCAACCAAACAGAAACATGATAAGTGAAAAAAAAATCAGAACGTGATAAGTATATGATAGACATGATAAGTTTTAAAACGTGAAAAAATCAGAACGTGAATAACTCTTTTTTATTCTAAAATCAGAAACATGATAAGTTTAAAAAAAATCAGAACGTGATAAGTGAAAAAAAAATCAGAACATGATAAGTTTTAAAAGCATCAGAAAGTGAAAAAAAAACTGAACATGATAAGAGAAAATGTAACTTACTGGTGCTTTACTTGTTCCCTCATCATCTTCAATGGTGTGCGAAGTGGCATCATTTGGTACATCAGCGTCTTTTGGCTCTTTTCTTTCTTTCTCCACTGCTTTAATTCTCTCACTCATCTTCTCTTCTAACACATTCATTTTTTTCTCAACAAATGTTTCAAATTTGCTCTCCAAAGCATCTATTCGACTGTTGATGGTTTTGCCCATGTCAGAAATAGTCTCATTCATTTTCTCAATCGCCTTCCAAATATCAAAAGAAATTGACTTCTCATCCTTGGCATCCTGCAATAACATCTTCGTTAATATCATAATAGAGAAGACAAAAAATGGTAATCATGTTAACTGAAGAATAACGAAACCATACCTCCATGTTTGTTAAATTTTCTCCTTCTTCATATTTGGGATCACTATCTGTCAATCTCTTTTTCTTAGGATTGTACCCTCTGTCGTCATTCTCCTTAGCAGCTTCAACTCTTCTTTTCTTCTTTTTTGAACTTATACCAACTGTTTTGACACAACTCCAAGCATCTAGAGAGAAACGGTTATGAATGAGATCTTTAAGTAGCTCGTCTAGGTGTGGATCCGTATGCTCATCTGCGTCCAACCATAGAGGATACATGTTTTCCTCTGAAACATGAACCATATGCCTAACACGAACCTGTGAAAAATATAAATTTAAATTCATACAAATTATAATAACATGTGAAAAGTATGTTTTTTTTCAAATATAGTAACAAACTAGCACCACTACTAACCTGTCGGTGCAAATCCTTCTCTTTTTTGATGAAGTTTGTGAAGTTGATACGTTTTCGAGATGATCGCCAATCAAGAAGTGGAACACCAGTCGTCTCTGTCCTTCTAAACCCATAACTTTCTCCTATACCAGCAACACTCTCATATAGCCAAATCAACATAGCATGAACACACCCATGTATGGTGTATGAATCTCTATCATAGTCTACAATCTTAACAGAATTCACTAGACTACTAAAAGCCACCCGACCCCATGGATGTTTTTCAAAAGCAACTGGATCTAAAACTCTCTTAGCGGTCGCCAATGGGATTCTAGATGTATGATGAATTCCATGTACGCATACTGACAATAGACATAACCTACCAACCATCATCCTCTTATCAACATGCCATGTTTTGCTAAAATCCATCACCTTTAGCAACTCACTCCACATAGGACCATCAAGGGTTGTTGGTATTTTCATTTCTTTCCAGAAATCATGGTGATCAACATCAAAGTTGTCTAAAGGGTCAAATGCATCACAATTTAAGCTTGTTATCTCCGCAAACTCATTTAAAGAAAATCTAATTGGCCTATCACCGATCAAAGACCAAACCTCATGAATGTTGTTGATTCTTAGCTGATGTGTTAGTAGAAAATGAACTTTCTGCGCCGCCCATGTGTATTCCAATTCAGCAAACTTTATAAACACTCCAAGAGATGATTGCTTCAGTTTCTCCCACACATCCACCCCTAATCCTTCTCTCAAAATTCCAATTTTCGACACAAAACAGTTGTGGTTCATGCTCCTATGTTGGAGAGGCGATTTCCCTTCTTCATACAGTAGAGGAGGATATTTGATGCTATTGCTTGAAGATGTCATTCCTAAATAATATATCAAATCTCTCATTAATACAAGTCAAAGAGAATCCGATAAACAATTATATCAAAAAACAACAAATCAACACAGAAAAATATATAAAATCAAGACCAAATTCTTCAATAACTAAAGACCCAAAATATATAAAAAGTGAAGCTCATGACCATCAATTGAGACTTGTGGACAACAGTTGGAATTGAAACTAGTGACACAATATAATCATTTCTCTATTACTTAAAAATGTTAGATATCCAATGATCTCAAAAGAGAACTACTTACGTAACAATTCATGGCCATTTGGTTACTATATATTCTAGAATTCTGACACACACTACCAACACTCAGATGTAGTATAACTAAAACCAAACAAGAGTCACCAAGAAAAGAAGAAAAAAGGTTTGTTCAGACTATTAGCTTCAGTATAGACATCAAGAACCAATGTAAAAAACAAACATTCAACTCTCGAAAGCAATAATCTTAATCTGCAAATTATAAACATTTCCATAGTTGATCGAATCCTGTAAATTTACTAACAGAAAAACAAAAATCCCATCCGTGAAGAAGGATAAAAGATATACCTGCTTTTAGTTTCCACAATTATCTGCAAATGGTTGATTTAATCTTCTGTTAACTCCAATGCCACTTGTATATCAAATCCTCCTTAGGACTCTAAAATCATACAAACATCATACAATTCAATGGAAATCAAAGAACTTGCATAATGTAGACAGGGATAATTGGAGAAAAAAATCATATCATAAAGCCTAACCGGAATTATGAAGCTATTGAGGATCAAGACCCAAAACAAGAAGCCTAATCCTTCCACCGAATCTGTCACAAGAGCAAGACCCAAAACAAAAATAAGGTTAATCTACAATTGCAATTAACAATTCTGTTCATTCTTATAATAATCCAATTAAAAACTCACCGCCGGAGAAAATCACCAACCACCGAAGACACTAAATTCTTATTTCGCCGCCGGAATTCTTTAACCCAACTACGCTGGCGTCTGTAACTGGATGGAGCAGTGAACACCGGTGATTACAAATCACCAACCACCGAAGCCGCTAAGTTCTTATCTCGCCGTCGGAATTCTTTAACTCAACTATGCCGGCGTCTGTATTTGGATGGAGCAGTGAACACCGTGATTACAGCTCTTAATCGCCGGTGGAAGATGACGGCAGATCGGGGTTTTTTTGGGGACTGTAAAACCTCTTCTTCGTTCTTCGCCGACGGACGACACAAAGTTTTCTAGTGTTTAAAAAAAAAAATGTCGGGTTTAGGGTGTTTTGATTTAATCGATTTTTTTTTGTTTTATTACTTAATTTTTATTTCCTTTTACAGTTTTAATTGGGCTTTTGGTAATTTAAACACTAAATTGTGTCATTCTAATTTTTCCCAAAAGGAGAGTGTCAATCTAGCAATATTTTTGCAAAATTGTGTCAATGTGGTCTATTTTCACAAATTAAAAAGACACAACCAATGGAGTTCATATGGTAAGAGAGTAGAGATTATTTTAACTACAATGTTCTTTTTTACAAAATGTTACAAGAATCTTTCAATATCACATTTGTATATCTTAAGAATCCTTTAGATACTAGAATCTAAAGCAAACACATACCACATATACAGATATACTGTTAAACCCTATATACCCCTCCACCCTAATGTTTTTTTTTTTTCCATACTCCAATTTTCGATGTTCCAATTTCCAAATTTCAGAAATTCCAAACGTTATCAAAATTCACCGGACCAGTTGAACAAGGACTGTGACCATGCCAAGAACTCGCAGTTAATTCGCTCTCCAATGAACCGGAATTCTCAAGATTCTTCTCAAATTGAGTTTCTTCACTGTCAAGCAACATCTTCAGCATGGAAGAATCGTCTTGCAGAGAAAGATGATCGTAGTCTAACGTAGAAACAATGTTTGGCATCAAGTTAGTCGATGAAGAACCAAACCTGGTAGCTTTAGAGTTGTCTTTAAGCTCGTCCACAAGACTCTTGTCGTCATCGGAGAAACAGGTCACGTGAGAAAACAAACAACCAACGGCGGTTCCAGCCAAAGAGTCTCGTCCTCTGCTCTTTAGATATGGAGAAGAATCCATCAACTGAGGTAAACCTCCCGGTTCAAATTTGTTAACCCCTGAACCGAACATCCTTAAACCGGATATATGCACCTTCGTACCATCTGCCCGTTTCTGAAACACACGACTAATAACAAATTCGTTCTGTATTCACATCCAACACAAAACAAAACCTCATGAATTAAAGTGTATATATATATATCAATCTTTCACAAAAAACAGAGAACTCTTACATATATGATATATATTACCTTAGCGGTTTTAGGGAGATTATCGATGGCATGTTCGCCTTCTAATCGATACTCATGCATGACCCAATTGGTTTTAACTCCTTTAGGAGCTCTTTCTTTATAGAAAACCAAAGTTTTCTTCATACCCACAAGAGATTTCCCTTTGAAAATCTCTTTATCTTTGCCAGTAGCTTTCCAATAACCAGCTTTAGTAGCCCGGTTCGTCCTTAAACCGGTCGGGTATTTTCGGTCATTTACGCAGAAGAAATACCACTCTTTCTCCCCAATCTTGGCCTTCCCTAGAAAGAAAACAGAGTGGTTCTAAGTTAAAGGAACAGAGAGATTTTTAGAAACCAAGAAAATAAATGACCTAATATAACTTACAAGGCAAGTCCCATGGCTCGACCTTGTTGAGATCAACTTCACCAATGGCTAAAGCAGAGAAGAAAGTGTCTAGAACCTTTGGTCTTAGATAGTGAGTTATGAGTTCTTCATCTGTTGGGTGGAATCTGAAACCAGGTGGCAAATCAATCTTCTCTGAATCTTCTACTTCTTCTCCTTTTACTATCTCCCCAATTCTTGATACCTTGTAGTCCATTTGAGCTGTAATCTTTTGTTTAATGGTTATACAGAAATAGATATTTTTGAAGAGAGGATAAAGTAATTTGAGCAGCCCAAGCTGGCAAGCTCTTATACTAGTTTATATTATTAACTCACAAATAATTTGGTCACTGTTTTGGTATCAAATGATTCTTTTTCTAAAACTATTTAAATCGCTATTATCCAAATGAAAAATATACACATACAGAGAAATAAAGTTATTATTTAATAATTTCTCACTTATAATTTGTTATGTATATACAAATATGATGTAGACTCGAACCAACCATAACATAAACATCGTTCCAAAGATATATTATAAAAATTGAATTTGGTGTAATGCTATATTTAGCTACTATTACGAAGATGCGTAGTTCAATAGGCAACTTTAGATGTTAATTTTGAAGATATTTTTTTCTTTTATTACAAAAACTTTCTGTTTCAAAAACTTTAATATGTAGCTCAAAGCTTTCATTTTGACCAGAAACATTTCACCTGTGGTTCCCCATCCATTCTGTTGATGCGATAAGAACAATCTTATCACATCACTGATGACGTTTTTGTCCATTCTTTAAACTAATTATTAATATCTATAAAAAAGAATAAAAATAACAATATTTATTTATATGATTATTGTATCGGTTGAAAAAAACATGTTTAGTTCTATATTGGGCAAGAGCTAGAGCTTGAGCTTGAGCTTGGAGCAATAATGACTGAGCCTTATATCTTAAGAAAATACTACAAGTAGAAGATTACGTCTAGAGTTTGAACTCTATATCATATGTACGTTGTGGGTTTTTTTTTATTGATTTATTAAATAATAATTATCATTCAAAATTGCATTAAGATACCTTGTGTTTTAGATATGTGTTGTATTCATCGAATTACTTTTTAAAGAAAACAACTAAGAAATTTTCAAATGAAAATAATAAGTAAACAAAATTTTCTATGAATGTGTTTCGACTTTCGACTACAAGTTTCAACCGTAGTGGCAAGTAGCAATCTTCTTCTGATCTGATGGCTGGTATTTACTGTAGAGGGTCAACGTCATGATCTATATATATATAGATGAAAAGCCCGAGACCAAACATCAGACGTGGTTAGTGGTTCTCAACAATGGTCCTCAAATGGTAAGCACTAATCTTTGTTCTTAATTACTAATATAATCAAGTACTTAAAAAGTGGGGGTTGACCCGTTTCCTGGCACGAAACATGAATAAACGATTTGAAGTAAGTTACGTGTCGATGTGCTAAAGGGTATTAGACGATCTCTTTCATTGTTTTTGTTAGGCGACCTAATTTTTTGTGGATATTCACAAAAAATAACGTTTGTATATCAAGTGTGATTTTTTTTTGAGATTCTAGAAGGACATAAATCTTGCAACTAAAATTGTACTAGAGGGCCAATATGTGAGAAGATCAGCAAACTTCAATGTATGTGTGTGGACTTGGGATTTGAACGGCTTACCTCAAGATCAGCATAGGGTGCGATTTTAAGTTTGGCTTGTAATGAATGTTGTAGTTTGGTGCTAGTATGTCTTTTCTAATACAGAATTTGTAATTTTTAATGACATTTTACACTTAGATAAAAAATATTTTATTCAATAAAAAGAAAAACAAAATTTTTCCGCCAAAAAATTTCCGACATATTTTCCCGCCAAAAAAAATTTTTGTTTCGACAAAAAAAATTTCCGCCAAACAAAATTTACAAGGTGTTTAAAAGTTTTTATAAGGTAGAAACCTCATAAAAATCTTATAAACACCTTGTAAACGCTTTTACAAGATTTTGAAAAGAGTTTTAAAAGGTTTTTTAAACACCTTTTAAACGCTTTTACAAGGTTTTTATAAGGTTTTTAAAAGGTTTTCAAAATGTTTTTAAAAAAGATTTTAAAAGTTTTTAAACACCTTGTAAACGTTTTTACAAAGTTTTTAAAAGCGTTTACAAGGTTTTTAAAAGGTTTTTAAACACCTTGTAAAAACGTTTACAAGGTTTTTATAAAGTTTTTAAAAGGTTTTTAAACACTTTGTAAACAAATTTACAAGGTTTTTAAAAGCGTTTACAAGGTTTTTAAAAGGTATAAANAATTTTTGTTTCGACAAAAAAAATTTCCGCCAAACAAAATTTACAAGGTGTTTAAAAGTTTTTATAAGGTAGAAACCTCATAAAAATCTTATAAACACCTTGTAAACGCTTTTACAAGATTTTGAAAAGAGTTTTAAAAGGTTTTTTAAACACCTTTTAAACGCTTTTACAAGGTTTTTATAAGGTTTTTAAAAGGTTTTCAAAATGTTTTTAAAAAAGATTTTAAAAGTTTTTAAACACCTTGTAAACGTTTTTACAAAGTTTTTAAAAGCGTTTACAAGGTTTTTAAAAGGTTTTTAAACACCTTGTAAAAACGTTTACAAGGTTTTTATAAAGTTTTTAAAAGGTTTTTAAACACTTTGTAAACAAATTTACAAGGTTTTTAAAAGCGTTTACAAGGTTTTTAAAAGGTATAAATTTCAAAAATTTGGCGGAAACAAATAATTTTTGACGGAAAATTTTTTCGATTTTGGCGAGAAAATATAATTTTTGACGGGAATTTTTATTTTATTTTGGCGGGAAAATTTTTCATTTTTGGCAGTAAAATTTTTTATTTTTTGAGGGAAAGTTTTTTTATTTTAGTGACTGTACATTCTTGTTGTCATTCAAAAATGGATAATTTGGTTATTTTGTACATAAAGAGGAGTAGTTTTAAAAATGGTAAATATGAAGGAGTATTTTAAAAAAGGATATGGAAAAAGAGGTATTTCTAAAAATGTCCCTTTTTAAAATTACTCCAAAAATAAAAATTAATACTTCTAAAAAAAAAATTATTTTTTAAAAATCTTCTATTGTCAAACAAATTGAATAAATAATATTTATATCCAACTGAACCATATTAATTATTTCGTTTTTGTTTGATTATTTATAATGATAAAAAAAATAATCGTTCACATATTTTTTTTAAGTAATTTATTTCAGAAAAACATGATAACGTTTTTGACATCACATTTAATTGGTATATTTCTTACTCCTTTGTAATATGTAAATTATTGACAGGTCAAAAAAATTTAGACAGAATAAATACAACTCACATTTTACATAACGACAATCATTTAAATTTTATATTAATTTTGGAGTAACATTATTATAATATTGTAAACATGAAACATTAGCCTAACTTCAACTCTGACCACTTGTTTGTTTATAACAAAATAGTAATTAAAATATAATAGTTTTGGATCTATACCGACCACTTACTCTTCTATAAGAGAGTTGACTTTTCTGTCTATCAAAAGGCCTCAAAGCAATCCCCAAAAGACCACATTTTGTCTCCATCATTAACTTATAATAACAACAAATCACAACAAACAACCAAACCCACATCATAGAATCATAAATCAGAATCTCTCCATTCATCAAAGAATCCTAAAAATGGTTAGAGAAAGAAGAAAGACGGAGAAAGTAGAAGAGAAGCAAGAACAAGATGTTGTAGATCAAGAAGAGAAGGTGAAGCCAAGGCAAAGAAGCGTGAGCAGAAGAAACATGCAATCTTTGGTGATCGGGCTCGTTGGAGCTGCGTTGACTCTTGGTGCTTATTCTCAGACGTATGTTGATCCTGGCAAATCTCTTGGTGCTGGCCTCTTCGTCCTCTTCTTTGGTTTGCTTGTCAGCGAAGGTTTCATCTCTCTTTGAAAACAATGTTTTTATATCAGAAAATCAATTTTTTTTTGGTTTATGTATGTTGCAAAAATCCATATATATGTGCATTTCGTTTCATTTTTATTTTCTTTCAATTGTTGGGATCTTGTACTTTTTAATTAATGTGACGAACCCCATAATGCTTTTTACGATCTTTTTTTTTTTGTCTTGTAATTAAGAATATATATGTTTTGATTTTTGAGAACAGATTTGAGAAGAAAATGCACCAAACATAATTTTAATCCTATATGATATGTATGCCTTAATGTCTGTCTACACACAAGCAATATGAACGGAATGATACTTTTCGACATGTTGGGCTAAAGAGTTGACTTTGACTTGTAGTTGGTATAACTTAGCGACAAGTGACAACACAACAAAAGATTGTGAAGAAAAATGTCCGGGCCGTAGATCATTTTGGGTTAATTAGACTCATTATTGGGCCGCCTTGTTATAATTCTATTGTATTTATATGAACACATATCTATATTATTATTTTTGAAATACATTTTAGTTTATACCTTTTTCGTTTTGCTTATTTAATATCTTTTATTTACAACGTTAACTCCTAAAACAATTCCATAAATAACATTGCAGAAAAATTCAAATACTAAATTTTCTTAAATTGACCAACATTTGTTACATTTATTGTCAAAAAATCTTAACAACATCTATACATTATGATTTTTCCAAAACCAACTCTACCCATTAAAGTTTTAACCCATTAAATCCCGAAAACTATTTTTATGAATGCTACAATCTCTCAAATTTAAATGTATACAACAGATTTGTCAAAAAAAAAATTATAATCTCCATAATTATATTAACATTAATGAATTTCCTAGACCGAAAATCCAATTTTAGAATGATTAGAAAACCAATATTCACAAATATTTAACTTTAGCAAGAGGACAAACATTTCATTCAGTATATATTTTATTTAGAAAATGAATATCTATATATACATAATGGTTTGAATTAACATTAGTATAAATATAAAATATTATTAATTCGGTCTTGAAACACGGGTTAAATCCTCATTTAATTATTTGGCCAATACTACTAATATTAGAATATAAAAAATATTAAATCAGGTAATTTAACTAAAATTTTGTAAAACAATTAAATCATTGATAATATTGTGACTTAATGAGACAATAGCTTATAAATTAGATAATTATGTATTTAATTCCCTTATTATTGTTCTAATAATTAATAATCCAAACAAAATTAATTAAACAAAACAAACTAAATATAATTAAAAAAAAATTAAATATTAGTTTTTAAAAAATTGTTCCGCGTGTACCACGGGTTAATATCTAGTAATTTTTTAATTTTCATCACACTTGTCTTTTTAAACATGCATATCTCGTCATGTTTAAATATGCCATCATCATATTATTCTCATAGCATAAGGACTTTGGAAACATCATCTTCATAAGCTGTGTTTGAACTATAAAATCATTGTTGACTTTCAAATTGTGGAAAAGTATTAGTATATATTTATTGGTTGAAGAACATAGATAAAGTAACGAGAGGAGCTTGAAGATTAAAATAAACTAAAAAAAAAGAGAAAATACGTATAATTTGTGTGTATTTTTTTGTTTAGTAACAACACTTAACTTGCATCTTTTACCTTTTAGCTTCACAAAGTGGTGTTGTTTGACTATATACAGCTATCATTGTGGTTTTCTCTTGGTCAGTAGTAGTACATAAACAACATAAATAGCTAAATATTCACGTTTTTAATATGATTCGAAGATTGCTTTAGGTTCTTGCGTACGATCATAGTTAGTATATATACATATTTTTTATTAGAATTAAATCTAGCTTAAGCTTTGGTGATATTTGAACAATTTTATTTTGGCACCGACATAATTAGCTGAAAAAGCGTCATGTCAAAGTCAATATTTCCCAACCACCATGCTTCATACATGTGAGAATGGGGTACTAGTGTTCTACCAAATTTGAGTATAGATTAAGACTTCGCATATTGGTAAAACGTGCAAAAACATTTGCATGTCGCATTTTACATGATATTGTTTACTAACAGTCAATAAAAGCGCCAATATATTTTCAAGATCTTCTTCGTCAAATATGTTTATGATCCACATTGTTACAATATGTTTATGATCCATATTTTCAGTAATTATTGTATTACACTTTTCTAATTGAAAGAGTTAAAAGAGTTTTCGTAACGTTACCAGAAACTTATTTTTTTTGTAATTAAATAATATTTTAAACTCAGATCAAAGAGATTCAACTTCTTCCAAACATGTAAATCAATACTCAACCAAACGAGATGTTCGAAACCAAAACTTCTTAATTAAATAGGTCCATTGATTGACCATTTGATATCTTTAACACTATACATACCAATTTTTTTTATTTTATCTTTAAAATGGTCTCACCATATTAGAGAACTAGTTATGATCAGTTTCGCCTATGGGAGGTCCAAACTCCCAACGCAGAATAATTTAAAAAATAAAACCTTAGGCAAATATACCCAAAGTGTAATATTCAGCCACTTTATGTTTAATGTGTTTCTTCGGTATGTACATGTTTGATATTAAAACGTATTTGCGCTTGCGCCAATTGAATATTTTGGTTAGATGGAAATCACTATTAATTGGCTTGTAATTTCTATTTACGTTATCAAGTACGTACGTTATACTATTTAATTTTCTTTACGTAAGAGATGTTAGTACCAGTTAATATCTAACTAGCTCAACATATTGGAGTAGTCCTACGCTTCTGTTAACCAAATCGAACCGAGTCAGGTTTTTGGGTTATAAGTTTTTTTTTTTAAATGGTTACCAAAATTAAACCATAAATAAATTTGGTTTGGTTTGGTTCACTTCTAGGCATTTAATTTCGAAACCAAAGTCGAATAAATTTTAATTAAATTTTTCAAAATACAATGATATTTATTAAATTTGGAAATTTTCTGTTATTTTCAATAATTATATTCAGTGTTATAGAAAACCGATTTAGTTTTGGTATAAATCCTTCTAATTTTAGTATAATCTGGTCTTAAAAAACAATAGTCTGAGATCGATAGGTTTTGCTAGAACCGGATCGAACCAAAAAAATTGGATAACCGACTCATATTAAAAATATGACAATCTTTTCAGCCGAGAGAACCAAAAATTATGAATGTCGGTTCAGTTGGATTGAGTTTGGTATTCTTAGTTCGTATCAAAATCGTATTGCTATATTCGACTATTCATAGTTACGGTTAATTGCTTCACCAATCATATTTAAAATATTTTATTTATCTTTTAGTAAAAGTTTAGAAACTTTTCGGTTTTTGTGCTTCTCAATTCTGATTTATCTTAAACTAGATTTTAATACGCGAACAAAGATTGCAAAATTTTCTTGTGATGGTGTAAAACTATCGTGCCTTTTTGAAAGAAAGATGAAGAATGAATAACTTTTCTAAATTGGGTTTTGAGACCATTTAATAACCCAATTTAGAAAAACAAAATTGGCGTGCCATGTTGATGACTTCAATACGTGGGCTTAAAAACTGTCTATATCACCAAATTTATTACAACTTTTTTATCTTTTTTTTTTCCTCTTAATTTTTTTTTCCAACCAAACTATAAATATTAAAATAGAACTCCAAGATTGGTTGCCCGAACAGGAGAAAACGAGTTTACAAAGGTAGATTCTGAAGGTAGAGATCGTGAAGATCGAGCTAGGCAATCGGCTCTGACATTAGCGTCTCATAGAATCCTGGTGAGGGTGAAGGAGGTATATGAACTTCAAAGCAGTGAGAAATCCTCCAGCAGATTAGAAAAAGCCGGCCAGTCTTCCGGCGTCTGCACCATCGCCGTTAGCTCTACGCTATCCGTCTCAAAAGCATGACAATCGACTCCAGCCACCAGTAAAGACTCCATAGCCCAGATCAGCGTTTGTAATTCTGCATGTAGAGATGATATACTACCACGGTGACTCCGTGCTCCCAACAGGATCGTTGTAAGCTCTCCATTGCAGCACCACCAGCCCAGACCCTGGTAGGGATCTGTACCTTTCCAAGAACCATCAAATTGGCATCGGGGAGAGGAACCCCTGACCTCCGAAAAAGACGGAGGATCCAGATAATTCACTGAGTAAGACTTGGCCTTCTCCCACAATAATTTATCTGTAGCCGCTTGATTCAAAATCTCAAGAGATTCTACCTCAATACCCTGGAAAACCTTTTTATTCATATCTTTCCAAACTGACCAAATAATCCAAGGTAGTTGAATGCCGATATCCGAGACCCCGGATTGCGAAGACGCCCGCCAAAAAACAAAGTCTAAATTCGCATAAATCGATGTGTATGGAAAACCCCCTTGGTCCATCCGTATAGGCGACAACTCCCAAATACATCGAGACCTAGGGCACTCAAAGAGCGCATGGTTTATAGTTTCCACTGCAGAATCGCATCTCTTACACACGGTGTCACAACGAACACCCCGATGTGCAAGACGCTCCAACACAGGTAGAGTACCCGAACCAATCTGCCAAAAAAAGTGTTGGATCTTGGACGGTACATCAAGTTTCCACGATTGGGCCCGCAAAGCCGTACACGTCGGCCCATACTCTACATCCATAATTAATTCCCGAGCTAACCGGTAACCTGATTTGACCGAATATTTCCCAGATTTAGTATAATGCCATATTAATCTATCCGGTTGATGAGTTCTACTAACCGGCATACTCTGGATTAGTTGTATATCCCCCGGATCAAAAAACTCCTCCAAAGTAGGTAGATGCCAATTCTTAGTCTCCGGGTTAATTAAATGATTAACCATTAAACTCGGAAGCCACAACCTCCCTCGACCATTCGCCGGTCTAGGGCGAATATCCGGTATCCATGGATCACGCCAAACCGAAATGGAATTGCCAGAGCCTACCGCCCATCGCGCCCCCTGCTCCACCAATCCCTTGATGGAATAAATACTTCTCCAAGCAAAGGACGGATTATATGGTTTTTTTGCCATAAGAGGATGTTTGTTCCTGAAATATCGACTTTTCATCACCTTAGCCATTAAAGACGTTGGGTATTGAATTAGACGCCAAAACTGTTTGGCCAACATAGCCTCATTAAATTGTTCCAGAGCTCGGAAGCCAAGTCCCCCTTCAGCTTTATCTTTACATAGTTTGTCCCACGCAACCCAATGCATACCACGAGCTTTGTCATTGGACTTCCACCAGAAAGTGGAAATTGCACTTGTTAATTTAGATGTTAGTTCCTGAGGTAGCTTATAACACGACATAACATGGGTAGGTAATGCCAAAGCCACTGATTTAATCATAATTTCCTTGCCACCCTTCGACAAACACTTTGCAGACCAGCCATTAACACGATCATCTAGCCGATCCTTAACGTAGCTAAACACCTTAGTTTTCGATCCTTGAAGATTCTCAGGAATACCCAAGTAAGAACCCATGCCACCCTCCTTAGAAATCCCAATAACTAACTTTAACTGGGATCGAATATCCGGAGTAACCTTTTTGCCAAACATAATAGATGATTTAGCCAGATTGACCTCTTGACCTGAAGCTCTGCCATAGGTACCGATTATATCCATAACCGTCCTACATTCCTGGGCAGTTGCTTTGCAAAAGAACAGGCTATCATCCGCAAACAGCAAATGCGAGACAGTAGGACTACCACGGGCGATGGTAATACCCGTCAATTTTTTCTCCCTTTCAGCCTTCTTAATATTAGCTATCAAGACCTCTGTGCAAAGAATAAATAAATATGGAGATAGAGGGTCCCTTTGTCGTAACCCCCTCTAAGGTCTAATAAAACCTCTGGGCTGACCATTCAGAAGAACTTGGTACGACACTGACGATACACACCACATAATCCACGAAATCCATCTCCTATCGAATCCTAACTTGACCAAAACCGCCTCCAGAAAATCCCACTCTACCCGATCATATGCCTTACTCATATCCGTTTTAAATGCCAAAAATCCCGAATTACACCTACTATTAGAATTTAATCCGTGAAACATCTCTTGAGCCACCAGGATGTTATCAGTAATTAACCGTCCAGAAACAAAAGCTGATTGAGTTTCTGAAACCAAACGAGGCAATAGACGTTTCAGACGGAAACACAACACTTTTGAAATAATCTTATAGCTCACATTACATAAGCTTATAGGTCTAAACTCCGCCATCCGCTGAGGCCGATCCACTTTCAGAATAAGACAAATATTGGTCTCATTTAGAAGCGGATCAAAACTGCCAGTGCGAAAAAACTCTTTAATTAGAGCCACTAAATCCCCTTTGAGAGAAGACCAAAATCTTTGGAAAAACAAAGCTGTCATCCCATCAGGACCTGGAGTTTTCTCCGGATGCATAGCAAACAGAGCTTGTCTGACTTCCCTTTCCGAGATATCCCTGATAAGATCTCTGTTCATACCTGCCGTAACAATCGGATCAATTGCTTGTAGCATCTCAGAAATACCTCCACCGTCGGATTTCTTGAACAGATCCTCAAAATATGTTGTAGCTATATGTTCCATACCCGACGCTGATTCATCCCAAACGTTATTGGCACCAAATAAACCAATTATCCTATTCCGAACCCGCCTTTGTTTAGTGGATGCGTGAAAATATGAAGTGTTTTTATCCCCAACCCTTAGCCAAAATTTTCTGCTCTTTTGTTGCCAATAAATCTCCTCATCCCGGTATGCCTCTTTCAATTTCCTCTCAATTCCCCGAATATCTTCCAGCGAAACCGAGTCATCCATCTTCGCATCATGCAGAGCAGTCTTCAAAGAAGAAATAATTGATGGGCCAGTACTGACATTATTTTTCCTCCACCAGGAAATCGAATTCCTACAATTCCTTAATTTATCAACAAAACCCGGAATCCTAAAATTCCGGGGCCGATTCCAACCAGACTCGACCGCTCCAGCCAAGCCCTCCTTACCCAGCCACCGCTTATCAAACCGAAATTGTCTCTGTCTCCTCCAGACCGCCGTCAAACAAGTTGCTAAAATTGGACTATGATCAGAACCAATCATCTCCAAATACTCTACTTTCGAATTGGGATAGAGGGCGTGCCAGTCTTCATTACCTAAAGCCCGGTCAAGTCGGCAACGAATCACTTGATTATTACACCGATTCCCACGCCAGGATAATTGATCCCCATAACATGGAAATTCAAGCATCCCAATATCCTTAATCATTGAGATAAAAGGTTTGAAGGAATTAGCTGACCGCAGGGCACCACCCTGCTTCTCATGGTTACCAATTAATTCATTAAAGTCTCCAATAATAAACCAAGGATCAATACGAAAAGATCCAATGTCCGTTAATTTATCCCACACTTTTCCGCGATGTTGGGGAACCGGGTCACCATAAACAAAAGAAAAATATACCAATTGATGATCAAGAACAGCTTTTGTATCAATTATACGGTCATTATGAAATAGAACAGAAAGATTTATTTCATCCTTATAAAATAAAACCAAACCACCACTAGCCCCTCGGGGTTCAACAGTAAACATTTTATTATAGCCAAATTTTGATTGAAATTTTTGTAAATAAGAAAAACATTTCTTTGTCTCTGATAAAAACAAAATATCTGGTCGATGCTTCCTCCACAAATCACCCAAATAATTCTCTGTCAGATCAACCCCAATGCCCTGACAGTTCCAACTTAGGACCTTCACGGTTTAGCCGGCGGTTTCGGGAGAGCCCCCATCCCTATCTTTGCTGGTCTTATACCAATGCCAGCCGGTTTTCCATCCACATCCTTGTTCCCTTGTTTTCCCATCCCATTCTGTTTGTTACCTTCACCTGCAGGTTTAGATAAAGCTTTAGCTAGCAAACGTTTACCAGGGGAAGCTAAAATCAAACCAGGCTTCCTAACTAGTTTCTTAGGCAGAGAAGTAGGCCTCCTCGACCCCTCAATTCTCGTACGACTGATATTAACTTCTTGCAAAGCAGCCTGTACTACATTCACATCCAAATCAAACATTAAGGATGGTGAGGAAGTACCTTTCGGGTCCTCCACATTGGGGATAACATCACCCGAACCCAAGTCTCCCAAACCCGCATTCACCTGGTCGAGCGCAATCTCACCCTCTTCTGGAAGGTTACCATGTGAGGTAACACCCTCCTCGAGAAGATCATCAGTCGCTTCATCAAACTCAGAATCAACCAAAACCGCAGTAGTCCCATGAGGAGGAGAACTCTCCCTAGCTATTCCTTGTTGAGCAATTCCTTGATCAACCACGTCAGGATCAACACCAAGAACCCCTTGTGACTGCTTCTCTATGAAACCGCTTTTTGCCTTGTACAACGGTTTCGGCCAAGCTTTCCCTTTCCCCTTGCGGTTAAGGGGGAAGGAATTAGCCTGTCCCATGTATCCTCCATGACCCCTCTGAGTCTTCCGCTTATCTCCTGACCCGCTTGCAACTGCACTGTACGTCCGTTTCTGTTCCCTCCCTGAGCCATGGTGACGAACCTGATGAAACAAACCGGAACTACCCGCCCCAGCAGAAAACTCATAAGCTTGGAAGTGCAAAGCTCTCTTTACTACCTTTCTAGGCTTCTCCCAGCCCCCATCATTGTGGAAAACCCCTTGATTCCCCATCCCTTGTTGTCGTTGAACACCTCTCTTATCAACGATGCTCAAACACGTGACTTCCACCAGCTTTAATCAACTCTGGACAACTCTTCTCATCATGGGTAAGACGAGAGCAATTTTCACAATAGTCGGATAGTTTCTCATACTCAAGAGTCACCACCACTTCATCTCCAGATTCGAACGCACCAACAGCTTAAAAACAATAGGATTGAAGCCATTTACCGTAACACAAACGCTCCCAGATTCTTCATCAATATCTCGGATTATACCAATCTTCTTGCCAATGGCTTGACCATAGATAACGACGTAATTGGGCCGATTGAAGAAGAAAAACTGAACCGTCGACGTTCTTTGCCGCCATAAACTTTTTGTATTAGGATATAATATCCCACATTGGAAGTTGAGTGGATCTTAAGTGGTATATATAAGATATGAGCATCTCCACTCATTGCCAATTGATTTTGAGTTGGAAGCCCATAATCTAATATGATATCAAAGCCTGGTCCGCACATGCTCAACCCAATCCACAATCGTCCCGGCTCAATAGTTGGCCCAACGATTCATGCCCGAACATACCGAGATTGATGCTTAGAAGAACCATTATCTCGAGGAGGGGTATTAGGAATACAATATCCCACATTGGAAGTTGAGTAGAATCGTAAGTGGTATATGTAAGATATGTGCCTCTCCACTCATTGCCAATTGGTTTTGAGTTGAAAGCACACAATCTAATACTAGTAATACTTACTTTTGATAGATTTATAAAATAACGTACTACTTTCTTTATGGAATCGATTCTTAAATACTGCAATCAATTAACTGTGGACTTGCAACAGTCGTAGGTTCTTTTGAGGTAAAAGTTTTAAAACGAAAACCACGCACATCAGTTACGCTCATAGATGATAGGAAGAGAAAACTTTCATAGTCATATGCTAAGTCATAAATTAATCAAATATAAAATTGTGAGTTAATATAAGATCCGAAGCAAGAAAAAGACAAAAGCATCAATAAAGTTATTTTTATCACCTAAGACTCCATATAAATCGTCATCCTAATAGTGAGCTTCCTAATGACGTGCTTAGAAAATCATGATTCCAACTTCCAAGTTTGGATCAATTCTCAAAAGTCAATTATAAGAACTAATTATGCTTTATAAGCTTCTTTGTGGAGGTCTGTTACGATTCACATTTAGATCAAACTCATATATAAAACACATACGACTACCAAATTGAAACATGTCAAAAATATCACCAAAAAGCTTAAATTCAAGAATTTAATAATATCATGTCAATTAACGAAAAATTGCGGATAAGTATCAACTTTTCATTCGACTTGGAGATGAGAAATGAAAAATATGTACAGTCTCATCTGAACTACAAAATAAGAGATCATGACTAAATACAAGAACATCCTTAAATAAGTTAAATCACATTTTGAGGAAAATGATGATCGTAGCTGAAGATACACATGTCAACTTCCAACACTGTAACAAAATGGTGAAGGGTGAGAATTAAGAGTAATTTGAAATTGAAAAGAATCAAAACAAAAAAAAATAAATTACTATAGGCTTTTATAAAACATTTTTTAAACCATATATAACAATTGATATATACCATTTTTATGAAAAAGATGAAAAAATAAGATAATAATCTCAGGTAATATACGTATATATATGTCAAATATAATGATTTTTAAAAAAAATTAATATTCATTTTAAAAAACCATAATGGGCTGGGCCAATGTCTTACATATTTCTGATCCAATTATAAAACGGGGAAAAAGAAGAGGTTGCCGGATCCAGTCATGAAGCTCGGATCTTGTGTAAACTCAAGGTCCACGGCCTAGCGACACCACCGAAGAATCAAAGATCAACAGCAGAAGAAACCCGATTCCCACCATCGACATCTTTCCTCCAGTGGACCACTTAAGCTACAAACCTCCCATAAAGTTAATCCCTCCGACAAACCAGATCGACGATGTCAGATCCCGACCTAGCAACATGATTATTGCATCTAACCCTTCTCTTCCAGATCCGGACTCCCCAATTTCCCAGAGCATAAACCCTTCAATCTAGACGGGTGGAAGCTAATCGCGGCAAGACAAAAGATTGATGGCTCAGACAAAACTTCTGAACACGGAGTCCACGACCGCCATCCAAGATCCAAAAGAGACCTACTGTTAACCATCTCGTCACACAGCAAAACCCACCATATCCTTCCCGACTTCCGCCGTAACCGCAGATTCTAGGAGGACGGTTGAGCCGTGAGAAACTCTGAAGCTAACCATCCGACGTTTTCAAACTGGGGCTCGACTACAAAGCTCCTCTTCCGTCTGACCATATCCACAACTACATCGGCATGTATACACATCACACTGCCACTGACGGAGAAGATAGTCTATTCACCATTGAATCTTCGATGCTAACCTCGACCACTTGACATGAAAACCAAATAGCTAAACTACTAGGATGGAGGGAGAGGAAATCGCGACGCCGGAGAGAAAACGACAGTTGGAAAAATCCTCTCCCTCAGATCTGAAAAAAACGGCTAGGATTTTCTTTAGGTGAGACAAGAGATCGTTTCTACCTGTCAAAGGCTTTTTTTACCTCAAATATAATGATTTCTTCCACCATTTGTACAACTGCACTACTTCAACTGCATCTATCATTCCAAGTATATATTTAAACATCTGTCGTTTTTCCTATTTGTAAGAAAATCAATATTTATTACAAATATTTTGAATCTGTAATAGTTTGTCATTGTGAAACTGGTTATGATTTTTAGAGTACTCATCGCATGCATGCATGGACAAATTTATCGTCTTAAGCAGTTTGAGACTGAAAGACTAATGTCACACACCACCTGAACAATGATATAATACACTAGTGTGTTACGATCGTATTTTCTTTGCAAAATTTGAATATTTACAAAGATTAATAAATAACTAATTCTTAACAATACATGCAATCATTTTCCCATACTATTTTTGTTTTCCACATTCAAGAGTCAATAGTAATTTAATTTATGTTTTTAATTTTATAAAAAAATCATAAATCTTTTCTTTTTTTTGAACAAACAACCAAAACAAAAAATCATAAATCAATATTATAATTTTCTAGATAAAAGACAAATTATTGTGTAATAAAAAAAAACCAAAATTATGAGTGGCCAGATTTTTCGATATATTCAAAAGGAAATCTAGTGTGATATTAGAAAATTCACTTCTTTCTTTTTAATTTTTATCTTTGATTTTTCATCAAATTAATGTTATATGTAAACTGTGTTTCTCAGAATTGGCTCTTCCGACCTATTAATCTAAAAAGACTGTTAATAAAAAGGATAATTTACCTGTGATTTCCGGTTTTATTGACTTATTGTGATTTATGAAAAAAATGTATTAAACATATAAAACTCACAATTAGTCAATACAAAATTTCATCAAACAGCTGTACCCATTTTTGTCCAATGACATATCTACAGTCTTATGAAAAGTCTCAACCGTTCTTCATCAGTTCTGCTACGAATACAAATGTAGCTCCAATTTATATAACAAATGAAGAAAAGTAATAAAAACCAAGAGATACAATATATATTTTATAACATAAAATTGTTAGCAGTAAAACTGGACCATAAGATAATGCATATAAATTCTCACATTATTATCCAGATAATATTATTTATTGAGCTCTAAATCGTCTGTCTCAAACACTCAAACCCTCGTCACTCATCAAATGTAAATGCTATTGCAAATCGTGTCTCCGTATGATTACTCTTTCACCTTTAAATATAATAAATACTTTCTCATACTATACCAAAAAAAATAAAAAAAAATAAAATCTATAATGTTACAGTATCACTATCACATCTACTAATATCTGATACGCATTTATTTCAATTTCTTGAGTGACCTTTACGATAGATTCCTACTCATTTTTGACAATTTTTTCTTTGATCCAACTCTTAAATTTGACATTCACCACTCCTTTTTTTTCGTTTTCGTCGGTTCTTCTAAATATGTTAAAACCCTTTTAAAAAAGAACTAAAATTAAAAGAGTATTAGTGAAAGACCAATAAGCAGTTGCATGGACCCTGATTGATTCATTACCGCTAAATACTTTGTCTGAATGACTGAATCCTCCTTCCTATTTATACCACTCTCTTCTTCTTCTTCTTCTTTAGTTTCATCACACACCAAAACTACTCACATCTCCGTTTTGACGAAAACACCCTTTTGCTTCTCTCTCTCTCTCTCTCTCTCCTTTACATGTTGTGATTTGCTTTGCTTCACAACATGGGCGTTTTAGTAATCTCGGTTCTTGTGGTTCAGCTCCTAGTGTTTTCCGTTTGCGTTCAAGGCGGCTACCGTCGTGGAGGCGGCCACCATCCCGGTGGCCACATGGGACCTTGGACCAATGCTCATGCCACTTTTTACGGCGGCGGTGATGCTTCCGGGACTATGGGTACCTCATCGATATCTCCAATAAAAATTTCGTTTCATTTATTACTTGGATCACAGTGATCACCCTCTTATTAACATGCAAAAAATTATAACGGCTAATCATGAAATTATTTACAAGATACTATATTATATAAACAAAACTCGATTTTAAATCTAAATTTGTACGCTTACGCTTACACATTAAATTTTTCCATATGAATTAAAGTCTCAATTGTTTCAAATGTCCATTTTTCATAGCCAAAAGAAGTAATAATGTCCATGTTAATGGTTAGAAACATTACTTTAGCCTAATGGAACTAAATTAGGTGGAGCGTGCGGGTACGGGAATCTATACAGCCAAGGTTACGGACTAGAGACGGCGGCGCTGAGCACGTCGTTATTCGATCAGGGACTAAGCTGTGGAGCGTGTTTCGAGCTGATGTGTGTCAACGATCCTCAATGGTGCATAAAAGGCCGATCCATTGTGGTCACCGCCACTAACTTTTGTCCTCCTGGTGGTGCATGCGACCCTCCCAACCACCATTTCGATCTTTCTCAGCCGATCTACGAGAAAATTGCTCTGTACAAGTCCGGAATCATTCCTGTTATGTACAGAAGGTACTAATTCTATTTAAACAGTCACAATTTAGTGTTCATGTACAGAACTGAACTATACGTGTAGTGGTTTATGAATATTACACATTGAACACTTGTTTAGAACCGTTAATATTAAAGAAAAATAAACATTTATTAAGAAATATAAATCGTATCTTTGAAATTTGCTTACACTTTTTAGGTAGATCTCCTTTTTGACTTAGAGATATATATAGTCAAATTTACTAGTCGAATATTTGAAATGAAACTAATCGTTAAGGCAAGACTAAGATTAAAGTTGTGTACTTATTTAGAAACATATGGACTTCTCTATACGTAAGACTTTTGTCTTAACTCTTAACTGGTTTTGTCTTGTTTTATTTTATTTTTTTTCTTTTCATTATTTTTCTTGTAACTTTTCTAGACTAATGAAGGCAAAGTTATCATATTTCTTCTTACCGTTTTTAATTATTGTTTATGACTTTTCATAGAACATATGTTGCAAACCCACAAAAAAACGCGTATATTGAAACATTTATAATCAGCTTTTGGTCCTATATATAAATTACACATTTAATACTTTTGGACCAGTTGATACATGTGGTAGAAATATATGTAGGGTATTATTAAATAGACCCAAAACTGAATAATAGTGACATACCGAACTTCTTAGACTCCTAGTGGTGAGCGCTTTCCCGTGAACTTATGAATCTTTGTTGAAATATTAATAGGGTTCGGTGCAAGAGAAGTGGTGGGATAAGGTTCGCGATCAACGGCCATTCATACTTTAACTTGGTGCTGGTCACAAACGTGGGTGGAGCCGGGGACGTACACTCGGTCTCGATGAAAGGGTCGAGGACAAGATGGCAATTAATGTCAAGAAACTGGGGACAAAATTGGCAAAGCAACTCTTACCTCAATGGTCAAAGTCTGTCGTTTGTTGTCACCACAAGTGATCGTCGAAGTGTCGTCTCGTACAATGTTGCACCTTCCAGTTGGTCCTTTGGCCAGACCTACACCGGAGGGCAGTTTCGTTATTAATTATACATTAACCGGTTCGGTTTGGTTATGTAATGTTTTTTTTTCCGTTTCCAAGTTGGGGACTCTTTTTTGGTAACCAATTGAGATTGGGACTGATAGTGATATGTGCGAATATGTGTGGGAACGAGAGAAAAGAAAGAGATATAATTCTCGTGTTATAATATAAGAAAATGAAAGTGATGTTATGTATTTGCTTTTCTTAATTTGTGTTATGAAAACATGAATTTTTTTTTCTGCCAACTAATTCTTCTTCTTTACTAGGAAAAAAAAAAAAAATTAAAACCACTAATTCTTCAAAGAAAAAAAAAATGGAATGTGTGACAGATCCAGCTTGGCTCGACCCTAGCAAGATCTCTAATAAAAATAGGTCCATGTATGGTCTATCTCTTCTTGTACTTGCGGTCCAACGAACCAGTCTACAATAAACCCCCAACTAGAAAATTTAATTGGTATGGTTTGAACAAACTGGTTAGTCTTATATAAGCCATATCCTTGACTTTGATATATACATATATTTTTAAAAGACTTAAAACCATTGGACCAAAAAAACCTTTTAGAACAACATTTTGCTTTCTTTATCTTAAATATGTTTGCTTATGCCACTGTTATTATCTTAATATGTCTTAGTTTTGCATAGCCAATAATTATTTATCTTATATATAAAGGTATGCATCTAGAAATGGGTATACATATTTTTGGTCTTATATACCTACATTTATACATATACAAGGAAATGGTATATTTTAGAGAGGATGGTAAAGCGTGGGGAGAAGAATATAAGATAAAGGTGACAAATATTTCAAACCAAGTTTAAAGAAAAGAAAAAAAATGATGTCTTCTCCGACCGCGTCCGTCGCCTCTCACGACGGCGGAATCCCTCGCCATTTCTCTCTTCAGGCCCTCCCCACCTCATGGGGAAGAACAAAAACTCCAAAAAGAAACCTCCAGGATGGTCTCCCCCGTCCAAGCGCTCACCAGGCGCGTAAACACCGTCCTCCTCCTCTGTCTTGAAACTCTCCGGTGATGAGAACTTGCTGACTTCTGTGTCGAATAAGTCCTCTCCTCCACAACCTAATGCCTCAGCTGAAGCGCCGTCTTCAGTCTCAGCCATTGAAACCTCAGTCTGTGAAACCTTAGTTCCAGATCTGAACCTACAAGACGCTAAAGCGGGTGCTGTTGACCCAGCCCTCCCTGTACCGTCTGTGGAAACAACAATTGAGGACGAGCTTCCATCATCAGAAGCTCCCAACTCAACAATTGCGAAGGCTACAACCGTAATCGACCCAAATAGCCCAGAACCTCAAACAAGCTCTGCGAATGCTAAAGAATTAGCTGACCCAGATTCAGATGCCAGCAAAGCAGGAGACGACGGTTGGCTCAAACTGTTTAAATGCTCCACAAGAACCCTCTCAAAAAAAGGAAAGGCGTTCACCCTACCCTTGGGAGAAGCTTGTGTCGAAATCCCAAACTCTGTCATCGCGAAGCATGAGAAGTCTTGGGAGTCTTTCATAATCGGTCAATTCTACTCTGACCCTCCATCTCAGGGTACAATCCACACCATTGTCAATGGCATATGGAGCAACAAGTTCTGGGATATCTCAGTCTCAAAACTTGAAGGTAACGCTTTTCTTTTCAGAATACCGAATTTTCAGACACGGTCTAGAGTTCTAAACCAAAGACTCTGGAGCATCGACGGTCAGACAATTTTCGTTGCAAATTGGAAGCCTGGTTTCATTCCAGTTAAGCCAGAACTAGTGTCGGCCCCAATATGGTTAGAACTGCGTAATGTCCCTTTGCAATTTTTCAACGACGATGGTTTGGAGCATATTGCAAGCCTTGTTGGAGACCCAAAATGCCTCCATCCCTCCACGGCAAACAAGACAAACCTAGAAGTGGCAAAGGTCTTCACTGTTATTGATCCTCGTAAACCATTGTCAGAAGCCGTCAATGTCAAATTTCAATCAGGTGAAATTAAAAGGGTTCTAGTTTCTAGTCCTTGGATGCCACCAGTTTGTGGACACTGTAAGGAGATAGGACACAGCATAAAGCGTTGCAAGTTGGCCCCTGTCTCTTGTTCAGGCTGCAGCTCAACTGCACACACGATCGTAATGTGTCCCAGGGAAAAAAAGAAGAAAAAGACATTAACTTATCGGGTCAAGCAGAACAAGTCTCCTAACTCTAACACTCCTCCAGTGTCTCCTGATAAGGCTCATCTTTTAGAAAAAGAAAAAGGCGTTATGCCTTCTTCAAACACGGCATTCAAGGATCCTAAGACAGTTGGTGATTATAGCGGTTCAGGTGATGCTAGTACTCTGTAGGAGTCTCTGGTGCAGATGCAGATTCCTCGGATGTCTCCTCTAGTGACTACAATGGGAGCGAGCCCTATGAGAACAGTGAGTTGGAGCAAGATGACTTTGAGTTCACTAATGTGGTGTCAGCTAGGCAGCGCAAGCGTGAACGAGGCAAGAGCCTCAGAATCAACTAATTTTTATGTGTATAGACATTTTTTGTTGGAATGTCCGAGGCTTTAATAAGCTATCTCACCGGACCGGTTTTAAGAAATGGATTCGAAGAAATAAGCCTTTTTTTGGTAGTTTGATCGAGACTCATGTACAGCAGCCCAAGTGTGGCAAGTTTATCAATAGTTTAATGCCGGGATGGCAATATGAGGAGAATTACGACTTCTCAGCTCTGGGAAGGATTTGGGTCATGTGGCACCCTAGTATCAAGGTCTCCATTTTGTCAAAATCTCTCCAAATGGTAACATCTGAGGTTACTCTTCCTAGTTGAGCTGTTCCTATGGTTGTTTCTTTTGTCTACGCTTCAAATGAGGTAGTGGAAAGACTTGCTCTTTGGGATGAAATTTCAAACTTTTCTGTGAACCCAGCAGTCCAAGGTAAACCCTGGTCAGTTCTTGGCGATTTTAACCAAACCCTTCATCCTAGCGAGCATTCAAGGTCTGATGGTTTCTCGGTTGATAGAGCGACTTCAGTCTTCAGAGAATGTCTTCTTAATGCTTCCCTATATGACCTTACTTTGAGAGGCTGCTCTTACACCTGGTGGAACAAAAGAAAACAAGACCCGGTTGCAAAAAAACTAGACAGAGCTCTAGTAAATGATCTTTGGGCTACACATTTTCCATCTTCTTTTGCATTTTTTGTGGAGCCAGATTTCTCGGATCATGCTTGTTCTTCTATCACTCTCTCTGTTGATCGTCAAAGGCAAAAGAGACCTTTCAAGCTTTTCACTTTCCTTCTTCAGGACCATTGTTTTATCGAGCTTATCTGTCAGAATTGGTTTTCTCTCAATATTCAGGGTTCTGAGATGTTCTGTATCTCACAAAAGCTAAGAGCTCTGAAAAAAATCATTCGGGACTTCAGTAGAGAAA
>NC_025690.1:6486543-6494579 GCF_000633955.1 Camelina sativa | reverse complement strand
CAGAATTCTTTATAAATTGTTGGAGTGTTGTCGGGGGAGAGGTCATCTCAGCAGTCACATAATTCTTTTCTTCAGGAAAGCTCCTCAAGCAATGGAATGCAACCTCGTTGGTCCTGATCCCAAAGATCCCGAATGCGTCGAAACCATCAGAGTTCAGACAAATTTCCTGTTCAAACACTCTCTATAAGGTCATTTCAAAGCTCATCGCAAACATGCTCAAGGTTTTACTCCCGGATGTCATTTCCCCCTGCCAATCTGCCTTCATCAAAGGGAGAAACCTCTCGGAGAATGTGTTGTTTGCCACAGAAATAGTTCACGGCTATAACAGGAAAAATGTAGACCCTCGCGGCATGCTAAAGGTCGACCTGAGGAAAGCCTTCGATTCGGTTAGATGGGACTTCATTTTATCAGTTCTAAAGGGTATCAATCTGCCGGAAATCTTTATTAGTTGGATCGAGGAATGCATCACCACTCCGTCTTTCTCTGTCGCTATAAATGGAGTCTCTGGAGGTTTCTTCAAGAGTAAGAGAGGCCTAAGGCAAGGTGACCCCCTGTCACCCTATCTTTTTGTTCTTGAAATGGAAGTGTTCTCAAAGCTCCTTTCATCAAGATACTCCTCAGGCTATATCTTTCATCATCCGAAAACATCAGAACTTAACATAACTCATCTGATGTTTGCGGACGATGTTATGATTTTCTTCGATGGAGGCAGCTCTTCTTTACACGGTATAAATGAGACGCTCGATGATTTTGCTGGTTGGTCTGGGCTTAACATGAATGTAGACAAGACTGAGTTGTTCCTCGCGGGAGTGACTGAAGCCGAGGAATCAACGATTGCTCAATACGGCTTCCCTCAAGCTTCATTGCCTATAAGGTACTTAGGGCTACCCCTAATGAGTCGCAAGCTCAAAACCGCCGAATATGCCCCTCTTGTGGAGAAAGTGAAGAGTAAATTCACCCTATGGTCTGTGAAGACTCTATCTTTTGCAGGGCGGCTCCAACTGCTAGCTTCAATCATTTCTGGTATTGTTGTTTTCTGGATTTCTACATTCAGGCTCCCGAAAGGTTGTATCAAAGAAATAGAGTCTTTGTGCTCTCGTTTCCTTTGGTCTGGAGGTATCGAAAATCCTCACAAAGCAAAAGTAGCTTGGTCTCAAGTTTGCTTGCCAAAGGATGAAGGTGGCCTTGGTTTCAGAAGTTTTTCCGACTGGAACATAACTCTCAATCTCAAGCTCATTTGGTTGTTATTCTCAAACAGTCGGTCCCTTTGGGTTAAATGGCACAAGCACCACCACCTCCCAGGATCCGTAAACGGCCCTATAGCAGCATTTTGGTCTATAAAAGAAGACATAAATGACACCTAGAACTGGAGATCTCTTTTACGACCTAGACCGATTGCAGAGAGATTCCTAAAGTGCTCTATTGGTAACGGTTTATCTGCCAGTTTATGGCATGATTCCTGGAGTCCGTTTGGCCCCCTAATAAAGCTTTTGGGAGATGAAGGTCCCAGAAACCTGCGTATCCCAAGAGTAGCCACGGTAGCCGATGCCGTCGAAGGAGCCACCTGGCGATTACCTTCCCCAAGATCTCAAGAAGCCCTTGACCTGCATACCTATCTCACTACAATAAAACTCCCGCTGCACCCTGACCTTGAAGACTCCTACGATTGGATAGTCAACAACATCGACTACAACGGTTTCTCTTCTTCAAAAACGTGGGAGGCTCTAAGACAGATAGAACCTAAAAAAGACTGGTCACCTGTGATCTGGTTTAAAGGTGCTACCCCGAGGAATTCTTTCCACTTGTGGGTATCTCATCTGAACAGACTCCCCACTCGCTCTCGGATGATCTCCTGGGGTCTGCAGGTTTCTCCACTTTGTTGCTTATGTGCAACGAGTGATGAGACTCGAGACCACCTCCTGCTTACTTGTAACTTCAGCGAATCAATTTGGAACCTTGTGCAGTCCAGACTAAGACTTACTCCACTTCAATTTCGAGACTGGGAAAGTCTTCTCTCCTGGATCAAGCTCAGCACGGCCTCTTGTCCGTCGGTGCTCCGGAAAATTGTCTCT
Source organism: Camelina sativa (assembly GCF_000633955.1). Classification (NCBI taxonomy): domain Eukaryota; kingdom Viridiplantae; phylum Streptophyta; class Magnoliopsida; order Brassicales; family Brassicaceae; genus Camelina; species Camelina sativa. Next base: position 6,492,507 of record NC_025690.1, on the reverse strand, counting down.
CAAGCCACCATCTACGCTATCTGGAAGCAGAGAAACAATGTTCTCCATAATTCTCAAGTCATCCCACCAGCTGTTGTTTTCAAGACCATCAACCGAGAGATCATCAACACCATCCATGCTAGAAACCATCGCAGGAAATTCAAGAAGCTGTTGAGTCTCTGGATTATCTGAAGTTTGCATCAACCGGTTCAAGCTTTTCACTCTAACTTTGCTTCCTTGTTTTTTATTTTATTTTTGCCAAGAAACCTAAAGCTGGGTACTCATTTGTAAAACCAAAACTTTTCATTTTATATGATATTTACTCACTTAGCAAAAAAAAAAAAAATGATGTCAGAGAACTGAAACTGTTTCTTAACAGAGCAACCATGAAAGATGTATGCGTGGAGTTTCTTTCTATTTCCGATCATTCTCTCTCTCCTCACACCTGTTCTTCTCTGTCTTCAGGTTTCCATTTTTGGTAATGAAAAAGATTACTTAGGATAACATAGCCATCACCGAATCCAAACATCACATGCCTCCCTCTCTTATATGTATGTTATGTGCCGCTCTTGTGTGTATATATGAGACATTGGTTGTAAGGAGAGACTAACAAGAAGATGGATTTTTCATGTTTCCAAGAGTACCCTTTTGGTCTCAAGTTCAGAGGTACATTTAATGGGTTTGGAGAAAACAATGCAGTGTCTGAATCCGTGGTAGAAGAGTTGTGCAATAAAGGAANACATTGGTTGTAAGGAGAGACTAACAAGAAGATGGATTTTTCATGTTTCCAAGAGTACCCTTTTGGTCTCAAGTTCAGAGGTACATTTAATGGGTTTGGAGAAAACAATGCAGTGTCTGAATCCGTGGTAGAAGAGTTGTGCAATAGAGGAAGGATGCAGAAGAAGAGTGATGATGATTTGAAGAAGAAGAAGAAGAAACAGAGCGGTTCTAGGGTTTGTAGTAGAGGGCATTGGAGGATCTCTGAGGATACTCAGCTTATGGAGCTTGTTGCAGTTAACGGTCCTCAAAACTGGAACCACATTGCAGAGAATATGCAAGGAAGAACAGGTAAACAAAAAGTTAAAATCAATCTTTTTCCTCTGCTAATTCCTGAAAAATGTGAAACTTACAATGTTCTTGCTTCTTTGGGTTTGTTTCAAGGCAAGAGTTGCAGATTGAGGTGGTTCAACCAGTTAGATCCGAGGATTAACAAGAGAGCTTTCAGTGTTGAGGAGGAAGAGAGACTACTTGCAGCTCACAGAGCATTTGGTAACAAATGGGCAATGATTGCAAAGATTTTTACTGGAAGAACAGACAATGCCTTAAAGAATCACTGGCATGTACTTATGGCAAGAAAGATGAGGCAGCAATCAAGTTCTTACGTCCAAAGATTCAATGGGTCTACTCATAAACCAAACACAGATCACAAAATCTTCAATCTTTCTCCTGGTTTGTGTCTTCTTACCCTATCTAGTTCTTGATACATATACATTGAGTTTGATCTGTTACTAGAGTCAAGTCATTATGCTAAATCTCTTGATATTTAGCACTCAAGAGCATTGAACTTATGGTAACATGTAAATTGGGCTCAAAATTAACCAGCTTGCAAGTTTTAGGGAGATTCTCTGATGTTGGTGAGTTCTAAGTTTCATGTTTCTGTGTGTTCTACAGGTAATGTCGATGATGAAGATATAAATCTGAAAAAGTACAGCTGGGAAATGCTAAAAGAGGGAACTACTAACCTGAAAGCTCAGTATCTCCAAGAAGAATATTGTTCTTCACGCATGCCGATGCAGGGTCCACATCATCACTACTCAACCTTCCCTGCAGATTCCTTGGCACTGACACTGCATGTTTCCATCCAGGAACCATCATCATCATCATCATCATCTTCGTCATTATCACTGCCATCATCATCAACTGCAGAACATACAATGGTGACCAGATATATTGAGACCACTAAACCTCCAGCATTTATAGATTTCCTAGGAGTAGGCCACTAAAGCTCCAACATGTAGAGTGGGAACTAATCAAGAACTTGATTACTCCTGTCATTGTTATCAATGTCACTGTCTTTTGTTAGCCATTAACATGACAAACTACGAAATCAAGTTATGTCTTTATTATCTTTATCCAAGTGCTATTATTTATCGAATTTCTGATTCAAACTCTCAAAACAATATTACAAAAATTAAACACCAGCACATATTTATCTTTAAGAATTCTGAGTTAGGCCATGAATGGAGACAAAAGTAATGGTTCTAACCCAAGGTAAAGAATCAATGACCAAAAAAAATCTATAGCAGTTTTGCATTCCATATGAGTAAAACTTAACTAGCATGAGCAATACTGTCATGCATTCTAACTGGTGTCAGCCATTGCTTTTTCGAGTTCTTCCAATGTAAGCAGCCTCGTGGTCTTCAAATTATTTTCTGCTTCTGTGTAGGAATCTATATCCTTAAGGTTCACTTGCTTCAATGCGAATTGGTTTCCAACAGCCTTTATTGTCTTCTCAACAAAATCAGATCTTTCAATGTAATCCTTCATTTTACACACGAAATCTGTGTGATCTCTTTCCTGCAATGTACCAAAACCGTTGGAATACATAACTAACTTCTATGAATCAAAGAGTTTTGGATCAAGTAATCAAATTGAAGACATTTAGATCACGATAGATTCAGGATCATACCAACCGGTACTGTGGCACTCTCGAAGGCAGCTTAAGGTAAGCCATGTTTCTCACATTGTAGTCCCATAGAAATGATGTATGGTGTATCCATCTATTCCTTATTATTGATTGAGCATTCCCACCAAACTTACGATCACCAAAAACATAATCTGAAATATCCAAAATACAAGAAACATTAAAACCTTTTCACTAAGAGTAACTAAACAAGAAATCTAAAAGAGTAGAGCTTTAGTCACACACACCATTCTCACGTAGTTGGAAACCATTAATACCCTTAAACACTTCACCATACAACGAACCGCTCCAGGCCATGACAGAACGAGGATAAGGCTGGACATTTGGAACATCATCCTTGTTACAAATAAAACTCACAAACAGAGTACTCTTATCCACAATCACAGTTCCTCCTCCTGTAAACCTTTTAATAACCGGTACTCGATCTTCCATAACAGGTCCAAGCTCAAGAAGCTGAGCAGGCTTCCTGTAACAACGACAACATTGCTCAAAAAGTTTACATTTTTTCGCAATGATTTTGATTTAGAATCGAGGAAAGATGGAAACAGTAAAGAGTTTTTACCCTGACATTCCCATGACAATGGTAGGGACATTGGTTCCATCATTAACAATGCACCAATTATGAGAAGATGTTCTAAGAAGCCTTTCTTCCAAATGCAGTTGCTCCAAGATTGGTATACCTTTAAGTCTAACAAGATTCATCAACGGAAGCCCCAAATCCTTAGCTCTACTTAAACTCATCTTAGCCCTTTTCAAGCTTTAACCTATGATACAGGACAAGAGCCATCATCAAAAACAGAGACTTTATAGTTTCTTTCAAAAACCCACAAAGACCCATGACATTAAAAAGCAGACAAATCTCGAAAATTTCGAATCTTTTGGTCGGATTTTGAATTTTAATGAAGATTGAAGAAAGGTATCTAATTTCGATTGAGGGTTATCAAAATCACGATATCAATAACAAGGGAAGCTTACCTGAATTCGTATTCCGGTGACGGGCGTTGGTCGGCGATCGCCGACTTCAATGAAACGGGAGGATTCTGATTACAACTGGCGAAGCCTCTAGCTTGACTAGAAGCTTTTTTATATTATAATGCGGGAAAAAAAAGTATATGCGCGCAAGGTGTTTGATTAAATGCCGCAATGCGATGTGTTTAGGAAACAAGCATCTATGGCTAGAGAGTCTTATAATTATCTGATTAATCTCGGCGTAGAACACACGAAAACACTATGTTGCATGGAAACTGTTCGATTAAATGCCGCAAAGAGATGTATTTGTCAACAAACATGTTTTAAACATTCACAATCTTTTTTTTTTTTTTGAATTAAATGTAAAATTTATTCGAAAAAAAACATTTTACATCTGCTTTGTGTTGAGTGTTTGAAATTGTTTGAGATTTTATCTATCTGAGACTAAAGAAGATGAGAAAAGAAAAATTATCTTGAAGCAAGCCATTGTTCCATTGGAGCCGTGTATTAAACATTCACAATCTCATCACAAGAAATAGTAATAATAAAAGAATAAATGTCATTATTAGATCTTAATAGAAGCTATTCATGAATTTAACAAAGTCATTAAAATCGATTTTTCCGTCTTTGTTTCCATCTAATGACCTAATCATTACCAAACAGTTCTCTAGGTTAAACCCTTCTTTGAAACCTAAGATTGTTAAAACTCTTTGCAACTCTGTAGCATCGATGAACCCATCTCTGTTTTCATCAAACACATCAAAAGCTTGCTTCACTTCTTCCAGACTTGCTTCTTTCTCTTCGAACATACTCGAAACTTGCTTAGGACTGTACCGTTCTTGAAGCTGATCATCGCTGTCTTTGTCAGGGAAAAGTCCTAAACTTGTCATAACCATCTCTGCATCTTCTTTACGAAGATCACCACCATCACCATCTTTTTGTTTGATCATCAAACTCTCTTGTTGATCTTTGTTGTTGTTTTTGTCGATACTACTTTGATGATGATGATGTTGAAGAAGAGGGACAAATCTGGATAAAGAGATGCGAGTAGAAGAAACCCATCTGCAAAAACTTATGAGGAACAAGTTGAACAGAGCAAACAAAGGAACAGAAGAAGATTGTTTGTAGCCCGACAAGAAACTCTTCGACTCCATGGTTACGTTACTTAGGTATATCAATGAATGAAAGGAATCACAAAAAAAGTTATTAGAAAAGCTTCTTAGAGGAGATATAGAAGCTGTGTGTGTATGTTAAGATATATATATATATATATATATACAAGATTGAGTTTTTCAAGTGTTGGTTCAAGGAAAGTGGTATAGGGCGAGTAGAGACAAAGACAAAGTCCGTGTTTGAATAGGAAATAGGAAGTTTCTTTTAGTTTCCTTATAACATTGTTGGAATTGTTAGGAGTTGTTTTGGTCTTATTTGGAGGAAAGTTTGGTCTTGTTTGACTTGTTTATTTATTGTTAACTAACAAATATTTTGTATGTTTTATTGGTTGGATATATAATTGTGTCAAGTAATCTAGACTTTTTGTCTATGTTTTAATTAGAATTCAAATATGATATTTAATTAAATGAAAACTCGAGAGACCAAGACTGGAATACATATGTAATACTGAAGACTTTTTTCTTTGAATGTACGACATTTATTTCAATCATAATTTGACTGGAAATCTACTTAATTTATATAATTATAATTATTTCAATAATGTTTTACGCTGGTTGTGTAATATAATTTTCTTTTTTTATCAATTTCTTTTTATGATTTTTTTTTTTAAAGACCCAACCCCTCTATTATTACTTCACCAATGGAGGTGGTCTTATTTGTGACTTTCAGTATGATATAATTTCTTTGTTTTAACTTTTAACCGTAGTAGGCCTTAACTTCGATTATTATATGACTATATATATGAGTATCTATAATATAACCATTATTGATATGGTCTCAGTTGCTCAGATATGGTTCAAAATTCAGTCTCAAAACTCCAAATTGCAAGAATATGTCTTCTCTTTTAATATATGGTCTCAGTTGCGTAGATATATAATTGGAAAATTCACTCTAAAAACCGCAACTCAAAACTGTCTCTTTAATTTTCTCCTTTTCATATGGGCTTAGTTGCTTAGTTGAATTTTAAACTTGCTCTCAAAACACCGAACTCCAACTGTCTCTTTTTTATACTTTTTCCCTTCTTCTCTAACACCTCAGCTCCTCCTCCTGGACTAATCTCTTCACCACTATCTTAATAGTTCTCGACCCGTGTCACCACTATCTTAAGATGCTTCTCCATTTTTTTTTTTTTTTTTTTT
>NC_025690.1:6484218-6486425 GCF_000633955.1 Camelina sativa | reverse complement strand
TTTTTTTTTTTTTTTTTTTTTTGAAGTAAAATTTCTAGTGATTTAATCTCTTCACTGCTTCTCCTTCACCTCCACTTGCCCTCATATTCTCTGTTGTTCGGTTCCATCTTCTTTGATCTCTCCTTCTCTGGTGATAGTACAATGGCCTATTATGTCTCACGACAGTTCTCTATGATTTGTATATTTTTTTTCTATTCTGTGCATTTGTTGTATGTATCATCATAACGGGCCATAATCACTATCGATCGATCTTTATCTTTTAGTGATTTATATATTTTCTTTAAATAGGAGTAAATAAATAAAGCTACAACTATATAAATGGTTGATAGACACGATTATTGGTAAATGACACAGCAGAATATTTAATATTTTCTTATCATATATAATTTTTAATTAAAAACTTGTTTCTTAATATTATTATTATTTTTTGTCGACAATATAACTTTGTTATTAACAAGGATTAGGATACATTGTTCCATGATATTACAAACTTTGATTTCGCTATTCTAGCACCTTTACCTAGATAATCAGCTTCAACATTTAGTTTACGTGGAATTGTTACAAAAGTTACTCCATAAGATTGAGCAATGTTCTTGATATCTTGTAACTGGGTAGCAATAGGAGAATGCTCTCTTAGATGGCTTTGTTGCTGATCAGTAAAGCAGCAATCTATCTTTTTTGTAGAGTATCTCTGCATCGCCACAAAACTTAACTTTGTTGTAACCCAAACGCGTAACATGAGAACTGCTAATCTTAAATGTTCAGCTTCCGCTTCAACTGATGAATTCAAAGGATCAATGGAAGCCATACCTCACAGTATAAACTGTGCATTTTTATTATATAAGATCCATCCAATACCTGCATTGTCGTATGATGAGATCCATGATCCATCAACTAAACAACAGTACTCACTGTCTTGCTGAGAGATGGAACTGATGGGGCTAACTTGTGGAACTGTTCGACATCTTTGGAAAGTTGCATATACTATTTTTTGTTGGTGGAATTTCACATTAATTGACCAAAGAAAGATATGATTAATTTTAATGGTGACGAGTATGAGAGCTTAAGAGAATATTTCAAACAGATTGTGGAAACCAAACAATTAAACAAAAGTAGAGCAAATAATAAGTAACCGTGAATTAACAGCTGCAATGCTTAGGAAAGTCATGATACTTGAGAATTTTTACTTACAATGTCTTTTTTTTTCTTGATGCATAATTAGTTTAATTATTTTTGTATTTCTAAAACATAAGTCTTCGTTTATTTTAAAGTATAAGACTAAAGGCTGTCTGTTCTTCAAATAGCAGAAAAGTATATAACATAGTCGATAGAAAAAGTAGGAGTTCAAGAGTTTTTGAAAGTTAATAAGTATATATGAAATCACTATTATTTGTGTAGGAAAATTCTGATTTTTTTTCTTCAATATGGTTCCAAATTATATATACTTAGAGAAAATTTGGAACCATACTGCAATTGTAGACTGCAATTTGTATTGCATTAATTTTAATTGTAGTACAGTTCCAAATTTTCTCTAGAATATATACATAAAAATTAATGCGGTTGATTGCGGACTTGTAAATGGTGGATGGGGATGGTGTGGTAATGGTGGATGGGATGGGCTTGTGGATTGTGGAAGGTAGATGACGATATCAGGAATGGTAGATTATGGTAGAGTTATGGAAGGTAGATTGTTTACTAATTCTCTATGCAAATTATGTATTTCACTTTAAATCAATAGTATATAATTATTTAGATAATAATTCACCATCAATAACTAAAAAAAAATATTTTGCTGTTGCCAAAAAAAGAAACTAATAAAAATACAAAAGAAAAAACTTTTTTTTTGTTAACTATCTCTTTGAAACAACTTTTTTGGAACATCGACCAGTGAGGAAAAGAGGGAATACTTTTAGTTTAGATCATTTCTACTTTTGCTAACCAAGTGAATTATCGACTGAACCCTAGACTAATCTTCTTGCCACTAAAAGTGTTACGCTAAGAAATCTGTTGTGGTCCTATTAAATATTGGGCAAATCTCATGAAAACTCACTTTCTCCTAAAGTATTGTCACAAAAACCCACTTTCCACTCATGGTATACTTTCCCAAGTTTTTTGCTTACGTGTCCACTTTCCTTTTACATTTTTGCCCTTACTAACAACTTACCTCTCTTTCTCTCCTTCTTTTCTCTATTTTTTTTTTTTTTTTT
>NC_025690.1:6467333-6481753 GCF_000633955.1 Camelina sativa | reverse complement strand
AAAAAATATAGCAATATGTATCTTAAAATGTAGAAAATATATAATCATAACATATTTTATATAAATAAATAGAAAATTTGTTTTCTGATAACAAATAAATATATTTTACTTTGTTAAAGTGTTAACAACAAAAAAGAAGAGAAAAATAGAGAAAAGAAGGAGAGAAAGAGAAGTAAGTTGTTAGTAAGGGCAAAAATGTAAAAGGAAAGTGGACACATAAGCAAAAAACTTGGGAAAGTATATCATGAGTGGAAAGTGGGTTTTTGTGACAGAACTCACACCCAAAGTGGGTTTTCATGACATTCACCCTTAAATATTTATGTTGCATCTGCCTCACTTACCAAGACCGGTCCATCCAAAATGCTGGAACGAATCAAAAAAATATTGTGGCATTTTTTTTTTGGGACATATTGTGGCATTTTTCTATCTACTATTCAAAAAAATTTAAATGTTGGTTTAAACTTATGCTAAATAGTTTAAACAAATTTATGATTCTAAAAATATATCTATTATCATTAAAATGAATAATTTGGTGATTTTTAAAAACATAAAATAAATTTGATAGTCTTAAACGATTGTTTAGTACACTTGTTACATAAGCATAACTTCATATCCTAGACAACAGCCAAATCAACCCTCGTCAAGGTCTGTTTCTTATCTTCATATTTTTCTTTGTTTTTTGGGCAAAATCCTCATTTTTTTTAGATTTATTTCTCTTCTTCACTAAATTTTTAATTGGTAACACATTTTGGTTGGTTTTCTCAAAATCCAAAAGTTTTGGAATGATCCATGAAGACAAGCTTTGTCTGGGACTCCTTAACCTCCATACCTATGAGATTCATGTGAGGAAAGACCCACCTGCTATGTTACTAGGTTTAAACTTAGAAAAATCTTATCCCTTTATCCCTTTCAACCGCCATTAGTGTTTAAGTTTGGGTTAGTCCTTCTGCGACAATGCATTCACGGCTACAAGCTTTGTGTGGGACTTGTTGACCTCCATGGTCAATGGGCTTCCTGCAAAAGAGGACACACCTGCTCTATTACATCATTGCATTTACCATTTACGAGTCTCGGTCACTTCACCACCTGTTAGGAGAATCGCGCTAGAATCTGTAGCAATCCTTGATCAAAAGGTCTTGAACTTTCTCTTGTTGGCGAGAACCTTATCCCTCAGTTTCCTATTGTACCACTTTTATCAAAGTTCGGATGCATATTTTGCAAGAGCCATCATTGATGACTTGCTGATCAAGGAACTTGCGAAGCATGTCTTCAGAAGTACTTCCACCTCGGTCCCAACAGATCTTTCAAGTTTTGTTAGCTTCCTGAAACGACCCAACCCGTTTTTTTATTTTAAAATAATAATAATAATAAGAATAATTCAATAAACCAATATCACTAATAATCCAGCTACAACAAGGTAACACATTAAACCAGCCACCTAGCAATGCTCTAATAACTCATCTCTATCAACCTAACAGAAGTTAGACCACAATCAACAAGACACTAGAACATCCTCCTCTTCATCGTCTTGATTACATGATCACACTTTGCCTTTACCTGCACCACAACACATATGAGATACGTGAGTATTTTATAAACAATTAGTGAGACAATCATTCCATCTATTGGGCTATACACACAAGCAATTGAGATATCTTTTACCATCAATCAAAAATCAATAACCAAACCACAAACAAGACAATGGAATCGACCGACACCAACCCATGCATCGACCGACACCAACTGGGTACACATCGACCGATGAAAGGTCCACTTTCATCGACCGACACTCACAATGCATCGACCGACACATGCTGCCATTGCACGAAATCCTTAGTTTCATCGACCAATTCCTCCATATGACATCGACCGATGCTCCTAGGTCAAACCACGTCGTCCTCGCATTGCATAGACCGACACACAAAGTGCATCGACCGACGCACATGCCGAGCATCGTTTTTCCCTGAAGCTTCTCGCCAGATCTCCGTCCCTAAACCACCAAAAAAACACAAAATAAAGCCACAAAAAGCTTCCCAAAGCCTCATGCGAGTCAACAACATTCTAACAAGCCAAATAAACACATAAACAAGCAGATCAGAGAAAATCTCAAGCTTAGATAAGCCATGGTCATGCTCTCACCTTTGCAAAGAAGATTCTGAACCGCAAACAAGAAGATCTACACTCCTAGGAAGCTCCTAAAACGTTCCCAGCTACAGATCTCTACAAAAACAGCCTCAAAACACCAAGAACTCTCAAGAACACTCAGAAACTTCCTTCTCTCTTTCTTTTTCTCCAGAAACGGCCAAACTCGACCAAACCCTCGAGTTTCCGCTTTTATAAGCGATTCCAGTGCTTTCCTAACTCCAAAACGCAACGTTTAACTTAAACTCATTCACGAAAACCGATCCTTGCATCGACTGATGCATCCTCTAAACCGGGATTCTAGTTCGTGGATGTTACACCTCCCAAAGACTTATACCTCCTTGAAAAATTCATGAAACCAATATCTATCTATGCTTTGTAACTTTTTAAGCTCTGTTTTGTATGAATTCACCTTTTTGAGAAAAAAAAACATGACATATAGAAATTCAAATTAATGAATAAAAATATCAATTATTGTATTTTAATATCCTATAAAATTATAAAAATGTAAATGATGCATATAAAAAATTTGAAAACTTTATAAAAATTTTAGCTATTTAAATGACATTTAATAGAGTATTTTATTTCATTATAATTTAAAAAATACTGCAACATAACAATTATTTTATAAATATGAGCTCTAGGAAAAAATTGAAAATTTTAAAGCATACATTATTAATTATATCAGCATATAAATATATATATATAATTACTATTTTATGATATTATTGGGACCATATTTACATGAGAATTTCTAACAAATTATTATATTGTAGAATTTTGTTATTTTTATCCTGTTCCTACTCAAAATCGGCAAAAATATTAATTTATAGAAGTTTTATTGTATTAATACTTTAGAAGTAAATGATTGATAAATGCTGTGAAAGCATAGAAGAAGAGAGTATATGATAGCATATGCAATTTCTAAATGCCCTCTCATATGTGCTCTTAATAAATGTTGATAGGATGATATATATATAAAAATAAAAATGCTCCTTCATATGCTCTTTCAATCAAATCCTAAGAAACAATATATTGTGGTGGAGGAGACATGCATAAGATCTAGATATTTTATTAAGATTGAATCAATATGTTCAATTATATCTTACTTTGTTTTTCTACTAAAATTGGTTATTTCTCTTCTCTTACCTACCAGTTAGACTTCTAAGGATAAAATCTAACAACGTTTTCAATCATTGATTCATCTTGCAAGTCCCATGTATTTGACTTGACAAAGACCTTTTTAATAGTTACTTAAGTTAAAATGTACATTAATTACTTATCCGTATAAATAGATTGTTTTACATATAAAAAATATCATTTTTTCGGTTAAAAATTATATTGTTGACAAAAAAAAAAAAAAAAANCAAAAGACATTTTCTATCCATAACACTAGAAACGACAGAAAGAATAGAAAATAAAAAAAAGGACACCAGAAACGACAGAAGAAAACGATTTGCAAAATTAGTCATGTGTTGTACAGTACATGTGGTGCTTTGAATATCGAATACAATGTCAATCTGCTTCTTCTTAGTTACCAATTTAAATGCAAATAAAACACGAAAATATATTATATGTATATATAATTACATTGTTATAACATAAAAAAAATTATTTAGTATATTCTATTGGATAATTTAATTTCTACTATACCAAATTTTATATGAGAACAAATATACAATTTTTGTAATATAAAACAAATAGACAATTTGTTTGAAACGGAATAGATCCACCGAACTGACAAAGTTATTCTTTCAAAAAGGTCGGATGGACACTTGTGTTTGAATCAAGATTACCACAGAGCATATAGTACGTAGATGATTCGGCCATGTATCGAAGGATTTGTTTTAGTTAGAAAACATGTCTTATCCCTAGCATTTTCCATCACTCTAGTAAGAAAACTTCAATGTGATTTGTTGAGGAGTTATGTTTTACGCGAGAAGGTGTTATAAACCCTAATCTGACGTTTCTGGTTATACGGGATGCGGTCTTTGGAATGAGTTCGGAGTTTTCTGAATGTCTGATTTTAATAGTTTAGTATTAGGTATGCCATTTCCGGCGGTGAAGTAATCATGCTATCTTGGACATCGGTGCCAATCATTACGTACTCGAATGTTTGTTTGACATCGTATGAGCCAGATGCATGCATGCCGACGTGCATGATTCGATACCTATAAAGTTAATGCTTTGTCGCGTCCACCTGTTAGGTTTTATATAATACCATTTCAAACATTTAGTTTACACATAATTAAAAAAAAATAAAAAATTGATAGATACTTCAATGAATTTTTTTAATATAAATTTTTACATTAGAATTGGACACCCAAGGGCTGACACGTGTAGTAGGGGATCGACTATAACACTCCAAAAAAATTAATCGCTAAGGGCAAAAACTATTCAATTCGTGTGATCGTACATATATCACTACAATAAACCAATTCTCTTTTATTGACAATTTGCAGCATATTGTATATTATATAAACATTCACACAAACTTATAATGATCACTACACTACATAAGATTTTTCATATATGTTGTTTTAATTTCGTTGCCGACAAATTTAAAGATCAGGCCGTGTAACTTGTAGCTGGGCGAGTTAGAAGACGTTGGAGAATTTTTTGAAAGTCAAGCTTCACAATTTTTGTTCTTTTACTGTTATATCTCTATATATGTATGCGAGACACAAAATTTAATAATCACACTAATTTATGATGAGAGTATTTTCAAAAATACCCCATTTTATATGTCCACTTTTAAAAATATTCTTTCATATTGACCATTTTTAAACCTATTTATTTTTATTTACAAAATGACCAAATTTCTCTTTTTTTGAGTAACAGCAAGAATATATCGCCAAAAATAATGTTTTTCCGCCAAAATCTGTAAATTTTTCCCGCTGAAATTTTGAAATTTATACCTTATAAAAACTTTGTAAACGTTTTAAAAAACTTTTTAAAAACCTTATAAAAAATTTGTAAACGCTTTTACAATAATGGTTTTTTAAATTTTTTTATAAGGTTATTAAGGCATTTACAAAGTTTTTAAAAAATTTTATAATGTTTTTATAAGGTTTTTAATTTGTTTAAAACCTTATAAAAGCTTTGTAAATTTGTTCTAGCGGACAATTTTTTGGCGGAAATTTTTTTTTGAAAATTTTTGGCACGAAAATTTTGTTTTTTATTTTATTGATTAAAATATTTTTCATGTAAGGTTAAAATTGTCATTAAAAAGTAAAGCATGCGAAAATGAAAATAGCCAAAAAAGAGGATATTTTTGAAAAGAAATATATCAAAAAGGGTTTTCCTAACAAATTCTCTTCATAATTTCATAATGCCCAAAATTGTATTTATTTTTTAGGATTAACATTACATTTTTTCCTTGAAACTATCACATCCTATTAGATAAAACCCAAACTTCGATCATGTTTCAAATATCTCTGGAAAAATAGCTCTCAACTTAGATCTCCCTCTTATCAAAAATTGTTATCTTTGTTTTGCTATGAAGTACTGGGAAATTAGATTTCTTTCAAATCGCCTATGTTTCCAATGTTTTGCCTATGTTTTTTCTCAAAGAAAGATAAGTAAATGTGAATTTTCTTGTAGGACAATTTGTAAATTTCATGAGATCTCCTTTTGTAAGCTGTCAGCCAAATCTCCTACGATTTTAAAATATCTGAGATCAACTATAATATATATATATGTATATATATATATATATTTGTATTGATTTTATATATAGGCTCTTATGAATTTATTTATTTATTTTAGTTTATATTGAGATCAACTTGCATTTTTAAACTGCCGTGATGCACTGACGCACATAATAAACTAACTTAGTGGCGCAGCGTAACCGATAGAAAACCTTATGCTCGTTGATTCTTGTGAATGATCGAACAAAGGGGTTGTTTTGATGTCGTTGATTCAAAGAATATCAACGAGAGACGAATTTGTAGATCGTTGATTCAAGAGAATACCCGATAAACAAGAGAAAGATAAGCTTAAAGCTCTGAAATATTATTCAATCAAGAGATGTCCTCTTCAATAAGATTGAGAGGCTACTTATACAAAACAAGAAACCCTAAGTTAAACCGTCTTATAGCTTTTAAAGAAACAAACGTAAAGCCCAAGTAAAGAGAACCATAAAACCAAAGCCCAACATGTTTAAAAAAGAAAAGGAAAGGTAAAGACACGCTGCATCAGGTCCCTCTGGGTTTGAAAAGATTCGTCTCTGAATCTGGATCCTTGTTGTCACCCCGAAATTTAGACAGAAACTTGACATTGAATACGTTGGATGTCTTCATATGCGATGGCAAGAGCAAACGATAAGCATTGTCATTGATACGCTCGAGAACTTCAACAGGACCAATATTTCGTGAACGAAGCTGATTGTATTCAAGAGCAGGCATCCGGTCTCGAATTAGCACCACCCACACCTTATCACCCGGTTGAAAAACTAGCTCCCACCTTTTAGCATCCGCCTTGTCTTTGTAATGCCGAGCCGACAACTCAAGCTGATTACAAGCTTGTTGATGTGTCTCCTTCAATGCGTCAACAAAATCCACAACACGACCATGAAAGCGACGCAGGTCAGGCACTGCCAACAACTCCAAAGGACCTCGTGGAAGCAAACTATACACAACCTCAAAAGGACTGAAACCGGAACTGTGGTTAGTCGTATGGTTATGCGCAAATTCTGCCTGACACAAACGTGATTCCCACGTCCGTAGGTTGTCACCTTACGAGACTTCGCAACATATTACCCAAAGCACAATTGGTCACTTCCGTTTGACCATATGTTTGAGGATGATAAGCGGTACTCATGTCCAGACTCGTATGAAGCAGTTTCCAAAGTGACCTCCAAAAATGGCTTAAAAATCTCGTATCCCTATCAGAGACAATAGACGTAGGAAGCTCATGCAAACGATAAATATCCTGAAAAAAAGCTGTGCTACTCGCACCACATCCGTCGTCTTCTTGCAAGACACAAAATGAGCCATTTTCGAAAAACGATCAACAACCACAAAGATTGAATCGTTTTCCTTCTGTGTCCGTGGAATTCCAAGGATGAAATCCATACTCACATCTGTCCAAGGTTTTGTAGGAATAGGAAGAGGAAGATATAAAACAGCATTGGACGTTGTACCTTTGGCCAATTGACAAGCACGACAACGTTCAACACATCTCTCCACATTCCGTCTTAGTGAAGGCCAATAATAAGAAGCAGAAACCAATTGTAACGTTCTATCACGTCCGACATGACCCTCCGAATGCAGTTCTTCAATCATCTTAAGTCGCAAACTACAATCGGGAACACAAATTGCACCCCTCGAAAAAGGAACCCATCAGTGAGAGTAAAATCAGTACGTGACCCGTTGGTTACGTCTGCCAAGATGGAACTAAAGAAAGGGTCAGTCACATAAAGCTCTGTGAAGGAAGCAAAACCCGGCACAACAACATGCATTGTCGTCAACAAAGTGTGACGGCGACTTAAAGCATTTGCGACGTGATTCAATTTTCCGGCTTTCTGACGTATGGAGAATGTAAACTGTTGCAAATAAGAAATCCATGATGCATGACGTGCAGAGACTTTGACCTGACAGTCAAGGTGCTTAAGAGCATCATGATCCGTAAACAACACAAACTCTCGATGCACAAGATAATGCCGCCAATGTTATATTGCTTGAACCACAACATAGAATTCAACATCGTAGGTACTATAGCGACTCCGGGCTCCCGACAGTTTCTCACTAAAATAAGCCACTGGACGAGACTGTTGGCTAAGAACCGCACCAATACCAAGTTTCGAAGCATCACAGTGGAGTTCAAAGGGTAGTTCAAAGTCCGGAAGGACCAAAATAGGTGCAGATGTTAACTTATGCTTCACTAAATCAAAGGCGTCTTGAGCTTCTACCGACCAAACAAACTTGCCGTCTCTCATACAATCCGTCAAAGGAGCCATAATAGAACTAAAATGAGGAACAAAACGTCTATAAAACGACGCCAAGCCATGAAAACTATGCACCTTTGTAACATTCTTTGGCACCGGCCAAGATTTAATGGTCTCGACCTTGCTCACGTCCATGGAGAGACCATTCGACGAAACTACATAACCAAGGAACAACACACTAGTGACTCCCAACTCACACTTTTGTCTTGCCACAAAATAACTTTCTTGACGAAGATGATCTTGATGAGCTGTTACCGACGAGCTAAAAATCAATATGTCGTCAAAGTATACAACCACAGACTTACCAATAAAAGGACGCAATGCTTGATTCATCACCCGCATAAAAGTACTTGGTGCATTAGAGAGACCAAAGGGCATTACCAACCATTCAAATAGTCCTTCCCGCGTCTTAAAAGCCATTTTCCACTCATCACCAGGACGAATACGAATTTGATGGTAACCACTCTTTAAATCTAGCTTCAAAAAAATTGTAGCAGTCCCAATTTGATCCAGAAAATCATCTAGTCGTGGAATAGGGAACCGATAACGAATGGTTATCTTGTTGATAGCACGACTGTCTATGCACATTCGCCATGAACCGTCCTTCTTAGGAATAAGGAGTGCAGGGACCGCGCACGGACTTAAACTCTCACGCACATGCCCTTTAGCGACAAGATCTTCAACCTGTCTTCGTAGCTCTTCATGCTCCTGCGGGCTCATTCGGTAATGTGGTCTGTTAGGGAGATCTGCTCCAGGAGAGAAATCAATCTGATATTGTAAATCTCGTAGAGGAGGAAGCCCCTGAGGAAGTTCAGATGGAAGACATCCGAAAATTCCTGTAACAAATCTTCTACCCATGGTGCTAACGGTGTGACAATGCTCGGAGTACTGCCAGCCGACAGTAACACGACCGCAAAACCCGTGTCCTTGAACTCTTCCACAAACGCAGTTAAAGGAAAAAACAACACCTTATCCCCTAGCGAAACTACTACCTCTTTGCCGACACCATCTTTTCCCGGCGTACTAGCTGGTAACAAAGGCGGATCCGGGTTTGGTAACAACACAATGCGTCTGTTATCAAAGACAAAACTATAAACATTAGTCTTCCCGTTATGTGACACCTCATGATCGTACTGACAGGGACGCCCCAAAATAACATGTCCAACATCCATTGGCACAATGTCACAAAACAACTTATCCTTGTAGTACTTGCAAAATGGACAAAAGGGACCAAAGCCCGTTGGGAGATACGAATATCTATCCCTTTATTGAGCCACATGAGCTTGTATGGTATCGGGTGAACCTCTCGTTGCAGCCCTAACTTCTTTACCGCCTCCTCAGACACCACATTACGACTACTACCAGAGTCAACGAAAAAGCGACAAACCTTGCCTTTAATGGTGCAGGCCGATTGGAAAATGTTTGTACGTAGCCACGGATCCTCACACACCGTAGGTGCCAAGCAAACTCGTGCAACAAGTAAAGCTCCTCTGTCTCCCGTATGATGATCCTCTTCCAAGACGTCACCTTCGTCCCCCTGCTCGACACCTTCATCGTCCCATACGACTTCGTCCATCAACAAGCCACGACGAGTCTTCTGAGGACAAGCGGTCATGAGATGCCCCTGTTCACCACAAGTGAAACATCGCAAAGCATTAGGTCGTGTGGAACGGCACAGATTAGGAGCCTCCGGTGGTGCAGTGTTCGAGCTGCCTGCACCTTCCACTTCTTTTCCCAGAGGTTGGGTTTTCACATTATCTCCGTTGATACCTCCAAAGCTGCGAGTGCGACTGGCCGGATTCCAAGATGTATTCGCTTTGAACTGTTGTTCGAAAGCAACAACTCTTCGATGGGCTTCAGCAATGGTTGTAGGATCAAATTGATTCAACGAATTCTGGAGTTGAGGTCGCAAACCACCGATGAAACGAGAAACCAACTGAAGTTCACTATCAAAAACCTCATTCCTCGTGATTAGCAAGAAGAATTCATCTGCGTAGTCGTCGACTGTGCGAGAACCCTGTTTCAGATTTTGTAACCGATTGTACATGGTACGTTCATAATTCTGTGGAAGAAAAGAGGACTTGAGATGTTTCTGTAGCTTATACCACGACTCAATCTTCGACTTGACATTACGGGACCGTGTTGACTTCAACTGTGTCCACCATGATGCTGCTCTTCTTCGGAATTTGGTGGCCACCAAGGCGACTTTTCTTTCCTCTGGGACGTGTTGGACTCCATGATCTCATCCACAGCGGTGAGCCAATCTAACAGCTCATCCCCACAAATGCTCCCATGGAACTCTGATATATCGAGTTTAAAACCCGACTCCCACCTACTATCTTCACGCTCTCGTTCCCCTATTTTGCCGTGATGCCTCTGTTTTGGTTTGCGGTCACGAGCAAAAGGGTTACCGAGACTACCTTCCGAACTCTCATAATCCTCACCTTGTTGCTGAAACTGGTTTTGTAAAACCGTTTCCGCCAAAGCTCGCATGGATTGAGCGATTGTTGCTTGGATGTTTTCCTGCATCGACAATAGGGTTTGTCGAAGCTCTGCCCGTTCGTTGAAGGATTCGTCATCACGTCCTTCTTGTTTCTTTGAGTTGTGTGCGGGGGCCATGTTTGAAGAAGCTAACAACTGGATAAAGACCGTCTTTGGCTCTGATACCAAAAAATGGCGCAGCGTAACCGATAGAAAACCTTGTGCTTGTTGATTCTTGTGAATGACCGAACAAAGGGGTTGTCTTGATGTCGTTGATTCAAAGATTACCGACAAGAGACGAACTTGTAGATCGTTGATTCAAGAGAATAGCCGATAAACAAGAGAAAGATAAGCTTAAAGCTCTGAAATATTATTCAATCAAGAGATGCCCTCTTCAATAAGATTGAGAGGCTAATTATACAATACAGGAAACCTTAAGTTAAACCGGCTTAAAGCTTTTAAAGAAACAAATGTAAAGCCCAAGTAAAGAGAACCGTAAAACCTAAGCCCAACATGTTTAAGAAAGAAAAGGAAAGGTAAAGACACGCTGCATCACTTAGTTTTGTATTGGTAAAATGAATAACATGATGAAATATGCCAGGATTAAAGAATCAAACAATATTATAGCAGAAATATAGAGGAAGCTGCATTATAGAGATACATCTTATATACTAGAATTTTATTTGTCAACTCTTATGTACAAATAGTTAACTTCACAGTTTTAGATTTCAAATTTGATACATGTATATATATGTATATCTTGTCGTATAGATATCTACATCGTATATATTAGATATTATACTTTATAAATTATAGAGTTATATGTTGTACTTAATTAGTAGGACCAAATGCTATACAAAAACACCAACTAATTTTTCATATAAGTAAGAGTTAGTTTTGCACCCATTAAAGAACAAAATTGTACCCATTTCAATATTCAAGGTCTGAACCGTACATCCATATTAGGACATCTCGTCAATTGAATTAAACAACGATATTAACTTCAACACTGTTTGTTATTTCGTAGTTTCTAACCTAACTTTTTTTTTTCTTGGTTATCACATGCATAGAACCAAAGATATGTTTAAAAGAATAAGGGTAGAAAAATAAAATTTGAAACTAAAGCTATAACTAAACTACTCCTCAAAACGGGCTAATTAAGAGAGTCTTCGAAGTGTCAAATAGGACTAGAATCTACTATCTCATGCAACACTTTTTGCAATAGTTTTAGCAACTTTATTCGCTCATGCGACGAAGTGACAGTCCCAGAGAACAAAATCATTTAGTTTGATATCAATCTTTAGAATTATTAACTTCATCCATATGCAAGCTGCAGAAAGCTTCTACTATCAACAAAAATACATCGCAAAACATACTTCATATGAGAATCTACTCGTGGAAATGCTTCTCTAGTGTTGGATATGGGCTTTGCCCCATATGCCAACTCGGCCCAACAAAGACTCACCAGAGATAGAAGGAAATGGGCCAACCTCGGAGGACAATCTCGGGATTTCACACAGAAAACCCTAGAGTGTTCTAACTCTACATTCGCTTATAAATAGCTCGAGACATCTATTGGAGAAAGGATCCGGACCCGCATACAATACCTACAGAGCAACACTTTGCATCGAAAACTGCTATTGTCTTTCGTATAATTCATTCTTGTTTTCAGTTCGTCCCTTTAAGCTTGCTAGTTCGCTTGTGAACTAACAAGCTCTATCTCGACTCGTTTTAAGTGACGATCTCACGTTTTCCCCGATTAATAAAAGAACTTGCTTGCTCTTTCCCACAAAATCTTTATTTGTTTAAACTGTGTAATCCCCGGTACAAACAATTGGCGCCCACCGTGGGGCAAGAGTAAAGCGCTTCTTTTGACGAATCAAGACCGACGATCCTCACTTCCTCGAAGTTTCAAGACTCATGACGAACCCCAGCGAAAACCTCAACGAAGTAACGGAGCAGCCAACGGAACAGCGATGGGGGCGAACGAGAACACGAACAGTTCCCCCGCTGAGCTCCCTGCCGAACTCCTCGGAGAGCCCAACCGAAGGCTCCCTGCCGAGCCCAACCGAAGGCTCACTGCCGAGCACAATCTTTCCACCAGCGCCCGACGCGCCCTCTGAGCCTCTCGTAGCTGCACACGCTGAAGCCGGACCTGCTGCAGACCAGCTGGTCACCAACACAACCTCTACACCAGCGCCCGATACGCCATCAGAACCTCTTATTGCCACACATGCCCAACATCTCCAAACCATGGCTCTAGTTTTCACTGACGGTGCCGCCCTCTCAGCTCCCTTGCTTGCTGGACGCAGAAACAACTTCGAATATCTGATGTAGACTATCATCGACAGTCTCGTTAGCCAGGACATGCGAACAGCCGAGCGACTTGACACACTCGCTACAACATAAAAAAGCTTACCTTAATCAAATCAACTGACTCCAACAATAGAAGAACAAGCACCGAGACACCATCGACTTTGGGAGCGCTCAGAGTGCCCATTCTACCTCCAGTAACAGCCATGGGTGATGTAGTAGGCCTCTCGTTAGCCACAGAAAGATCCATGAAACCACCACTTTTCACCAAACTCAAGAATGTCGTCAAAATCACGATCGTCGGTCAAACCCTTGTTGCTGAAACCAAAACTCCACTCTTCCCTAATATCAATATCGATACCGTCGAAAGCATCACCATGAGAAGTGCCGACCTCATGAGAGGTGTCGCCAAGCTCGCGACAACCAAAGCCGACATCACCGCTCAGCTCCACATCCTCTCGATCGATCTCAAAGCTAGCCGGATCCAGATCGGCAGATTCTCGGTCGCTCCGCCCTCCGATTAACAAAGCATCACCACGGGCAGCCTCGCAAGAGATACTGATCTCACGAAATGTACCAATCTCACGAGAGGTGCCGATCTCACCAGCGTTCATGCCTTCACTCTCGAGCTCACCATCCCTTTGCCTATCTCACCTCCTGGTCGCAAAGCCGACCTTTACCTCGCTCCCAACCAAGCGAGAATCACACTCATTATACCGACCTCCCCTCTTGCTCCTATGAGCCATCTCCACCCAACGAACCTCGAGACCAACCTCGAGAGCGGTCGCCGCCCAAGTCGAGATTGGGGACGACCTCATGATGGCCATCCTCGCCAACCTCAACCTCTCGATCTTGTTCCAAGGAAGATCCGCATGCAGCCTGCGCCGACCCCCGTTGTAGAGTTCTCTCCCCCTCGTGGCCCTATGCCGACCTCAGATTTGTTTCTTATGATGCCGACCTCAAAGTCTGTGCGCGCGGGCTGAACCAGGGCGACCGCCAACCACCATCAGGTCATCTCGATCGACGGTCAACGGAATATCCTGCCGACCTACTATCGGCAAAGAAGCGACGAGCGGCGGCTAGGTTTTGTTCTTTGGAGAATATCCTGCTGACCTCTCTCGCTCATATCTCCCAATACGCCTCCAATATACTTGTATAGTCAACCTTGCCACCTCCAATTATGAGCCGACCTCGGAGTTCACCCTAACGGTTAGACAAGTACCGACATGGATTGGAGATATGCCACCCACACAGGGACGACCTCTAGGGCACCGTACAACGCCACACTGACCTCCATTGGCCGACCCCCTCACCCATAGTGTCGATTTCGCCAACTCTGACGCACAACCGCTCACCCTCAAAGCAAACTGCCGGTTTCATGAAGCAGGTGGCCGTCCCGGCCGAAGGACCGTGATCGGCCGGACGGGCTGAAAGATTAGCACCAATCGACGCAGCATTAAGACCCAAAACAGCTGAACGAGGACCAGGATCCTCGGCCGGGACGACATCCATAGGACTCCCACCAAAACCAATGTCG
>NC_025690.1:6456729-6460755 GCF_000633955.1 Camelina sativa | reverse complement strand
GAACAAGCACCGAGACACCATCGACTTTGGGAGCGCTCAGAGTGCCCATTCTACCTCCAGTAACAGCCATGGGTGATGTAGTAGGCCTCTCGTTAGCCACAGAAAGATCCATGAAACCACCACTTTTCACCAAACTCAAGAATGTCGTCAAAATCACGATCGTCGGTCAAACCCTTGTTGCTGAAACCAAAACTCCACTCTTCCCTAATATCAATATCGATACCGTCGAAAGCATCACCATGAGAAGTGCCGACCTCATGAGAGGTGTCGCCAAGCTCGCGACAACCAAAGCCGACATCACCGCTCAGCTCCACATCCTCTCGATCGATCTCAAAGCTAGCCGGATCCAGATCGGCAGATTCTCGGTCGCTCCGCCCTCCGATTAACAAAGCATCACCACGGGCAGCCTCGCAAGAGATACCGATCTCACGAAATGTACCAATCTCACGAGAGGTGCCGATCTCACCAGCGTTCATGCCTTCACTCTCGAGCTCACCATCCCTTTGCCTATCTCACCTCCTGGTCGCAAAGCCGACCTTTACCTCGCTCCCAACCAAGCGAGAATCACACTCATTATACCGACCTCCCCTCTTGCTCCTATGAGCCATCTCCACCCAACGAACCTCGAGACCAACCTCGAGAGCGGTCGCCGCCCAAGTCGAGATTGGGGACGACCTCATGATGGTCATCCTCGCCAACCTCAACCTCTCGATCTTGTTCCAAGGAAGATCCGCATGCAGCATGCGCCGACCCTCGTTGTAGAGTTCTCTCCCCCTCGTGGCCCTATGCCGACCTCAGATTTGTTTCTTATGATGCCGACCTCAAAGTCTGTGCGCGCGGGCTGAACCAGGGCGACCGCCAACCACCATCAGGTCATCTCGATCGACGGTCAACGGAATATCCTGCCGACCTACTATCGGCAAAGAAGCGACGAGCGGCGGCTAGGTTTTGTTCTTTGGAGAATATCCTGCTGACCTCTCTCGCTCATATCTCCCAATACGCCTCCTATATACTTGTATAGTCAACCTTGCCACCTCCAATTATGAGCCGACCTCGGAGTTCACCCTAACGGTTAGACAAGTACCGACATGGATTGGAGATATGCCACCCACACAGGGACGACCTCTAGGGCACCGTACAACGCCACACTGACCTCCATTGGCCGACCCCCTCACCCATAGTGTCGATTTCGCCAACTCTGACGCACAACCGCTCACCCTCAAAGCAAACTGCCGGTTTCAGGAAGCAGGTGGCCGTCCCGGCCGAAGGACCGTGATCGGCCGGACCGGCTGAAAGATTAGCACCAATCGACGCAGCATTAAGACCCAAAACAGCTGAACGAGGACCAGGATCCTCGGCCGGGACGACATCCATAGGACTCCCACCAAAACCAATGTCGCTATCTTCACTGAACTCGAGAATATCAGCAAAATTGTAGTCGTTGGCCAAACTATCGAAGTCTCCACACTCCGCTCCAATACCGACACTAACATCATCAAAAACGTCTTTATAAGCCGCGAACTCTTCGGTAAAAGCACGCTGGATTCCCGCAAGAGTTTTACCACGCGTATACGTTAGAACTCGGGAGCTCGTCGAAGGACGACCTTCCTTTCTGTTCGAAATACCGACCTCGTCCGTACCCCCTCGCCGATCTCTCTCGCTTGGGGCCTTATCGCCTGATGACCGAAAACCGAGACCTCCACACATAAGATCAGCGTCGCCTTCATCAAAATCAGAACCAACCGCAATTCGGAGATCAGTCGCGCCAAGCTCGTCGCCGCCGAGCATGGATGTGCCGAGCACATTATTGTGCCGATATCCCGTCTCCCTCTCGTCACTTGGCCGAACCTTGCGAGTGTCGCGAGTAATGTCGCGAGTAATCTCGATCTCGTCAAGGTCGGCGTCGAGCGCACAAATGCTGACCTCGTCGATCTCCCACATCAATCCCAACCGGGTCACAAGTGATCCCATTCGCAACATGGTCGTCGTGCCGCGTTCTTCGACCAACCTCACTGCTTTCCTCTTTGGTTATTTTACATTGGTCAATGGTTACTCACTTAATTTACTCCATTAGATGGTGGTCTTGACGCGGGCCGATCTTCGATCCCCGATATTTGGCCGACCACAGCTCTCGGCCACTCTCTCTCCCGAAAGTCGAATTCAATGTGATCTCCTCCAATCGACCCAATATCGCGAGTGTCGGACTTGCTCAAATCACGCCGACCTCCCAATATCTCCGTGTTTCGGCGCCCTCCCATCCTAAGATCTGGGTCGCCATCGTCGGAATTAAACTTGTGGGAGATATCAACGAAACAGGAATCAAGTCGACCAACGCCCTCAACTNTAGATCAGCGTCGCCTTCAACAAAATCAGAACCAATCGCAATTCGGAGATCAGTCGCGCCAAGCTCGTCGCCGCCGAGCATCGATGTGCCGAACACACTATTGTGCCGATATCCCGTCTCCCTCTCATCGCTTGGCCAAACCCTGCGAGTGTCGCGAGTAATGTCGCGAGTAATGTCGATCTCGTCAAGGTCGGCGTCGAGCGCACAAATGCTGACCTCGTCGATCTCCCACATCGATCCCAACCGGGTCACAAGTGATCCCATTCGCAACATGGTCGTCGTGCCGCGTTCTTCGACCAACCTCATTGCTTTCCTCTTTGGTTATTTTACATTGGTCAATGGTTACTCACTTAATTTACTCCATTAGATGGTGGTCTTGACGCGGGCCGATCTTCGATCCCCGATATTTGGCCGACCATAGCTCTCGGCCACTCTCTCTCCCGAAAGTCGAATTCAATGTGATCTCCTCCAATCGACCCAATATCGCGAGTGTCGGACTTGCTCAAATCACGCCGACCTCCCAATATCTCCGTGTTTCGGCGCCCTCCCAATATCTCCGTGTTTCGGCGCCCTCCCATCCTAAGATCTGGGTCGCCATCGTCGGAATTAAACTTGTGGGAGATATCAACGAAACAGGAATCAAGTCGACCAACGCCCTCAACTATGCCAGCCTCAGACATGCCTTCCATACCAATCTCACCAACGCCAGGCCGAGCTCCGAGATTCCTCATCCTGATCTCGCCGACGCCAGGCCAAGATCCGAGATCTCCCACGCCGAACTCGCCGGATCCAACCATTCTCGGCGGAAAAGCGCCGATCACCCCGCTCAATCCGGAATCCTCTCGATCCGATCCGCCGATCTCCGCCGATCCACCAGGTACGGACGCTTCGCCTCTCTCAACAGGACTCACAAAATCGACACGGTGCCGATCTCCGACCATCCGGGCGCCGACCTCTCAGCCGACCATCCGGGCGCCGACCTCGTCCTCTCGGCTGACCATCCGGGCGCCGATCTCGTTCTCTCGGCCGACCATCCGGGCGCCGACCTCGTCCTCTCGGCCGACCATCCGGGCGCCGATCTCGACCTCTCGGCCGACCATCCGGGCACCGACCTCTCGGCCGACCATCCGGGTGCCGATCTCGTCCTCTCGGCCGACCATTCGGGCGCCGATCTTGCTCTCTCGGCCGACCATCCGGGCGCCGACCTCGTCCTCTCGGCCGACCATCCGGGCGCCGATCTCGCTCATTCTGCCGCACTCGATTCCCGCCGATCAACCAGGTTCAAGCTCGCCGCTTTTCTCGGCCGGGCGGGCGAAACTCGTATGGCGCCGACCTCCGAACTTCCTCTCGCCGACCTCGTCCTCTCTGCCGACCTCCGAATCTCCCCGTTGGGACCCGTCGATCTCCGTCGATTGGCCGGATTCACGCACATCGCCTTTCTCGGCCGAGCTCGCAAAACTCGTATGTCGCCGTCCACCGACCATCGACGATCTCCGCATGAGAAGCTCGGCGGCGGCGGCTGCTAGGTCTTCAAGGATGTGTGACCAAACAAAGGGGAGAGAAAAGTAGAGAGAGAAAGAAGTAAAAGCATAAAAATAAAAGCATAGAGAGAGAAAGTTACCTTTTTATGGAGAGAAGGAAGTGAAGAAAAAGGAGGAGATGGGGAGACATAAATAAGTAAA
>NC_025690.1:6456097-6456479 GCF_000633955.1 Camelina sativa | reverse complement strand
CCGAGCAAGTCTCGCACTAATTTGAGGGCGCCTGGACTAATAAGCCAAGCTCCGGCTTGCAAGTTCTTGCCAACCCCAAACACCAACAGGATAAGCCGGACACAAAAGCCACACCTAAAGGTATGGCGAGTCCGTCTCGCCTACCACTTTACTCCAGTAAAGCACAAAGCCTTGTTGCATATCAAACATACGCTCAAATGCATGTCGCCCTCATGCTCGATGCCCTCATAGTCGACTCACTCGCGCTTGCCACTCTCACGCAGGACTCACTCACGCTTGCCACTATCATGCTCGACGCCCTCACAGTCAAACGCTCTCACGCACGACTCACTCACGCTTGCCACTATCATGCTCGACGCCCTCACAGTCAAACGCTCTCACG
>NC_025690.1:6441941-6454971 GCF_000633955.1 Camelina sativa | reverse complement strand
CCGACCTCAATCCGCCGATCTCGCAAGAACCAACCTCAGCACTCATCAATCCTTGTCCGCCGACCTCTCTTCACCTCTCAACCCCGTTTGACGACGATGATCTCACTCTCGCCAACCTCAGTCTCGGTGGAAACCTCAATCTCACTCTCGGTGGCGACCTCAATCTCACTCTCGGCGCCGATCTCAATCTCACTCTCGGCGTCGAGCTCAGTCTCACTCTCGGTGGCTACCTCAATCTCAAGCTCGCCGACCTCAATCTCCGCATGCCGGTTTGGCTCAATTTCTTTGATCCTTGGTTACGAACTATGTGCGGCAACTCCGTCCTCAACCATTGCAGATCCATTATCAAGTACTACACTCTGTAAAAACGTGCTCAAGGCGCATAACATCTAGATGAGATCCACGCTCAACGCTCCACGCGCCAGGCGCCACGCTCCGCAAAGACGTGCTCAAGACACATAACATTCATACAAGCTTCGCGCTCCAGAACAACACACTCAACGCATACAACATCAGAACGAGCTCCGAGCTCAACAAAAACTATCGCTTTAACCATCACCACACAAAGTTAGATCTTCTTGAAGCAGTCTGGAACGCCTAACGCCGAGCAGGCATATGTTAAGACTCAAAGTACGCCCGCCGATCGCAGAAATATCTCGCTCGCCGGACTAAGGGGGGGACTATTGTTGGATATGGGCTTTGCCCCATATGCCAACTCGGCCCAACAAAGACTCACCAGAGATAGAAGGAAATGGGCCAACCTCGGAGGACAATCTCGGGATTTCACACAGAAAACCCTAGAGTGTTCTAACTCTACATTCGCTTATAAATAGCTCGAGACATCTATTGGAGAAAGGATCCGGACCCGCAGACAATACCTACAGAGCAACACTTTGCATCGAAAACTGCTATTGTCTTTCGTATAATTCATTCTTGTTTTCAGTTCGTCCCTTTAAGCTTGCTAGTTCGCTTGTGAACTAACAAGCTCTATCTCGACTCGTTTTAAGTGACGATCTCACGTTTTCCCCGATTAATAAAAGAACTTGCTTGCTCTTTCCCACAAAATCTTTATTTGTTTAAACTGTGTAATCCCCGGTACAAACATCTAGCATGAAATGTCCTTTTTGTCTTCCCTTGCCATTCATGTCCCACCAAGCATCGACGAGCTATTAACCCGTGACGAAGCAAGTTACACTTGATCATCCCGCTGCTGGTTCCTAATCTAAGTTAAGAAAATCTAACTTATACGCTAATCTTCCTACAAAATTAGGAAAATTCTCCGAATCTATATATAATCTTTAGATACGTAATTCTACTTTTCATAAACATAGACAAAAATTCAGATTTTAAATTCAGTTTAATATATTAACAAAATGTATTTTGGTCAAATCACTTACTATTTAATCAAATTGTGAAAAGTGTTGTTGATATTAGAGGACTATAAAGGTGACATCGCTGAAAATATAGTATATTTATTTATATGTAAGTCAAACCTCTATAAATTATTAAAGTTGGGATCATGAAGTTCTATTAACTAATAGATGTTTTAATTTATCATAAATTATTAAAATATCAGTTTATGAATAGATTTTTTCATAGTTTTGAAAATTTTATTTAGATTTTTTTTTTAGTTTTGAAAATTTTATTTTGAAAAATAACAAAAAATATTAGAGATGAGCTCCAACAAGAATGCAAATTAAAAAATAGGCAATAACACTAGAGTCATACTTTACTAAATTTTCTTATATATATATATATATATATATATATATATATATATTAGTTTATATTTTTATTAATTTATTGTACTGATGGAACCATAAGTTTACATAGAATTTCAAAAAAATAATATTATCATATTATTTTATTGTACATAGAATTGCGGTTTCTGGTTATTGAATTATTGTACTAGATTGAAAACGAAAAAGTTTATTAATTTATAGAAAAAATTAATTTAAAGAATATTAATTTATATAAGTTTTAATGTCAAACAAAGGAAAAGAGAAAAATGATAATTTCGAAATATCCTATGTTACATGGAAAATCGTTTTAAGGTCCATTTCCCGTTTATGAAACGTTTCAGAAACGGAAACTCGTGGAAACACGGAAACAAGCTACGGAAATACGATTCTTAAAATTTTATGTTTGGAAACACGATGGAAACTTCATTTTCATTTTAAAATACGACGAAAACTTTTTTTTAGCTTATAAACTTAATAAATAAAATAATTTAAAAATATATATTCATAAGACATATAAATATATAATATATTAATGTTTTAATTCAACTATTTAAAATTTCTGTTATGAATTTATGTTGTTTCAAATATTTTTTTGATATAGGTTTTATGTTTGGTGTTTCATTATGTATATACATATATATCAGGTATATATGTATACGTTTCCAAAACGTTTATATTTCGTAATTTTAGGAAATTAATGTTTTCCATTTCTGAAACGTTTTGCTTCCACGTATATTGTTTCCGTTTCCATCCAACCTAGGAAATATCTATCTTTTTCCTTTTCTTTTTCCATTTCTCAAAGTTATCTTCTAATTTTTGTCTCAGCCAATTATAATTAACCTACGTGTGAGACTTAGAGTCACATGCTTACTTTACTGTTCATATTCTTCTTCAGGAACTCTTCTATAAATAAGCGTTAATCATATAGTGGTGTGGCTCTTAAGTTGAGAGTTGACTGTGCGGATATCACAGTTTTATCAAAATCTCGAGAAATGAGCGACTCTTCTCCCGCTGCATACATTCACATGGTAATATATCTATCAATATTTATGTTTCATGTTGTTACATTCTTAAAGAATATAAAAACGTACGTGATCGTGTGTCATGTGTATGTATAGGTGCAACACATGATTGAGATATGTTTGAGATTCAACATGAACAAAGAGGAATGCTTGGAAGCTCTCTCGAGGAATGCAAACATCTATCCCATCATCGTTTCCACTGGTTTGGACCTTATACTTCTCCTTTTTTTAATACAGAAGAGGGCTTATAATGTATGAAGAGTATATGTTTGTTGTGTGAGTTTATGTAAATCTCGTAACCATCGATGATCTTATAGGCTTATAGCTCTTTTGTTAATTAAAGTTTGTTTTTCTTTCCTACTAGTATGTTGAGAACTCTCTTAACTGATCTCTTAACCAATTGAGTTATTACTTGGTTTATGCTAATTAAAACTAGTGTGGAAGGAGCTAGTTAAGGAGAACAAGGAATTCTTCGAGATGTACGAACAGAAGTTTATGAAAAATAAGCCAATGTCGGAGGACGAGACAAACAAGATGATTCAGAACATCATCGGTGATTCATCAGACGATTAAATGCCTTATAATTCTCTTATTAGTTCTTAAGAAGTTGTATTCTATGTGATCTATAAAGAACTCTCTTTGTGATGCATATCCCATGTATAAATATCACGGCTATGTGTCGAAATCTATAGCTCTAAAAATCTTGTCTGTCAATCTCATAGCTAAATCTAGCTCAAAGGGTACATTTGTGCCTGTCAAAATATGATTCCAAACATGTTGTCCTATTTCATATGGAATTGTGGAAAGTAATGAGTTATTTTCATTGATTAAAATGAACACACACCACTAGTTATACACAATTAGAGATAATTTAGCCTCAACATAAAAAGAATTAAACATATTCTATATATTTCCTATATTCTCTAATTTAGCTATTTTTAAAAAGTAGATGGTAAGATATTTTTCTATATACAACTTATTTATTAGGTTAATATATGTTTCTGAAATGCACATATTTAGAATTTTTCATTAACTTTTTATTTTAAAAAGAAATAAATCACTTATATTTTATCACCATCATATATATTAATAAGAAATTGTTAGAAATACCTTTTTGCTTATACTTTTTTTCAAAAATACCTTTTTATCATTTTCACTAGGTGCTTCCCCACACAACGCGTGGGTTGTGGTGTAGTTAGAACTTTCTTGTTTTTTTTTTGGTCTTTTTCGTTTTCTCTTTTATATTATTTCGTTTTAATTAGGCATATACGGGCTTCGCAATCACTTGTATTTATAAACTATATGTTTATACCCTTTCGTTTAGATGTGTACAATTGTGGCGTTTATTTTTTATGAATTATGAGGATGTTGTTTCTTGTTTTTGAGGATCCAATCTGATCATTGACTGATATTGTTCCTAATACATTTATTGTATTTTAGATTTTCTAATTAACTGCTTATGTAAAAGCAGTTATTTTTGAGGATACGTTGATGTTTAGATTTTCTAATTAACTGATTTTGAGGATACGTTGATGTTGCAATAATAAGTTATTTTTCTAAAAAATTATCTTCCGTGTAAGTGATTATGTTTGTAAGCCCATGTTCTGGTCTAATATCAATAAGATCATTTTTTTTCTTTAGTTGGCTTTGAAACCAATTTTGAGTTAAGCAAATAATGGGTCGAATTATGGTGTTAATAAGTAATATAAATTCTTATGTATATATATTGTATATATGTGACTATAAGTTTAGCTAACTAAAAAATTCTGTAATATTTAAATATAATCTTGAACATATCTATATATATAAAGTTAGCTTTTCTCACTCCTAGTGCTGCCACGTCAGCTGCCACGTCAGTCATTTATTCTTTAATTTTGTGGGCCTTACAGATATTAATAAGCACTTTAAACAATCATACAAATGACAAACTGATCAACTAAATTTCATCCAAAATCTGTAGGCCCAACACTATTTCATTCAAAGTCTATAGACCCATCACTATTTTTAAATCCTATGAATTCAATTTTTTTATTTTAAAATATTCATTTAGTGCATGTTTTTTGTTAAATATAATTAATCGAAAGTTTAAATAAAAAATAATTCTGTAAAATAAATTAAATGTTAAAATAAGAAAACAGTACCATAATTTTTCATTAGTGGTAATAATATAGTTAAAATTTTCTATTAAACTGATCATAATTTAAAATTTAAAATATCAAAACAAGGCAACCCAAGCAACACTTTCAAAGAATCAAGGAAACACAACTAGAAATCAATTAAAATTATTTGGCAGCACGTCACAAATCCATCACCAAAGACAAAGAAGCAAAGAGATGAACACACATTTAATAAACTAAAAAGGTTCAAATATATGAATGCCACAATCAGATAACTGTAACACAAAATTATATGAAAAAAACAACCGAAAAAACAAAAAAACAACCCGGACTTTATAAAATTACAACAAGATAAACAAGAAAATTAATTTTCCCCAAAACAAAACTTACATCAAATCGAAAAAAACCACTCACAGGACAAAGGGGAAAAAAATTACAACCAAGAACACAAAACAACTCACAACTTAATTAGGAAACCTAAAGAAGCCAACATATTTTCATATAAACAAACTTGCAACCCAATTGACATTCACCTTTAACAAAATCAACATGGGATAACGATTACGACATGAATGACTGAAAAAATAATTAAGAGCATCAAAGACATAAGTTCAATCCTAAAACAGACCTCTATATCGGAAAATTACTCTTCTCCTATCCGTTCACGGGGACATAGGATTTTGAAAAAGAACAAATCAATTTCAACTCAATAACATATAAATAATGGCCCAATAAACCCACAAATTATAAGCCTTACAGAGAAATTGGGCCCGAATGAAACAAACAAAAATAGCCCAGAAAAGAGGAATGTAAGTTATTGATTTTATTTATTTTTTTTAATAAAATCCACAATCTTTTCACTCCAAACACTAAAACATTGACAAAAAAATTACTCCAATAGTTTACAAAATACATATGAAAATATTAAATAACAATCCAATCACAAAATAGAAAATAATAATAAATTAATGACATCTAACAACTACAGCAAAACAACAACTTCAACTAAACAATGTTAACTTCTAATAATAATTTTTTTAAAAAACATTATAAACACACAAGATGATCTCAATTTTTCCTTTAAAAACAGCAAACTAAATTATACTTACTGCAAAACATATTTTTATTAAAATATCCAATAAAACAACATAAGCAACCAAAATTAAATACAAAAACAAACGTAAAGATGAATTTACAAAACCCAAAAAAAATATACACAACAAAACTCGGAATACACCTTATTCTAACTACCATGCATAGCGCGGATCGATTGCTAGTATAAATATAAAATAGATAGCTGCTTGAAAGTTTTTTTTTTTTNTTACAAAACCCAAAAAAATATACACAACAAAACTCGGAATACACCTTAATCTAACTACCGCGCGTAGCGCGGATCGATTGCTAGTATATATATATATTAGTTGTGGGAGGAATGTATGGAATTATTGGATAGAAGTTATTTTTGAGTTANTCACAAAATAGAAAATAATAATAAATTAATGACATCTAACAACTACAGCAAAACAACAACTTCAACTAAACAATGTTAACTTCTAATAATAATTTTTTAAAAAAACATTATAAACACACAAGATGATCTCAATTTTTCCTTTAAAAACAGCAAACTAAATTATACTTACTGCAAAACATATTTTTATTAAAATATCCAATAAAACAACATAAGCAACCAAAATTAAATACAAAAACAAACGTAAAGATGAATTTACAAAACCCAAAAAAATATACACAACAAAACTCGGAATACACCTTAATCTAACTACCGCGCGTAGCGCGGATCGATTGCTAGTATATATATATATTAGTTGTGGGAGGAATGTATGGAATTATTGGATAGAAGTTATTTTTGAGTTAAATGACCTTTTATGCCTTTAAAGTGAGTTAAATATTAATAAATTTTATATGTATCTTGACTTTTTTTTAAAAGAGTACCAAGTGTTTCCTTCCAAATTTGAAGTGACATAGTATTTTAATTTTTTTATATGATTTTATGAACTTCAATGTAAATGTTTTTCAAAGTAATAAGTAAACTCACATTGATTGAATTATAAAATTTGGAGAAATGTTTATTTCGATTAATCATCTGCTATTTAAATATATTAAATAAGTATGTTGTTGTTCCTGCAAATAGGACAACATATATCCCCTATATATTAATAGAGAAGCATTTTGTTGAAAATGCTGATGTGTCGTCGCCATAACGATTTGCAGATTTAATGAAAATTAAGCATCTCAAGATAAACATATTTACAAATATAAGTCTTTTGATTTATTAAATGTGCCATTAAAATATATAAGGAAATCTTTATTTCATTATTATCTACATAAATGTGTCATTAGAATGTATAAGGTAATGTTTCTTTCTATTAGTTTTTTAAAATGAAAGACTTCATCAACTATTAAAAAATATATATAGTTAATAATTTAATTATCATTTTCATAAAATATTTAATGATTTAAAGTAAATTACATTTCATAAACTATTAAAAACTTATTCATCTATTTAACTTTTTGAAATACAAAACTTATTCTCCGATTTTAAAAAATTTGATGACTATTCAAGTACTCCCTCTGTTACACAATAAGTGTCATTTTGACACATTTCACACAAATTTAGAAAATATTAAAATATACATATATGCCCTTATTTAATAAATGTTTGATGGGTTAATTTAGTCATAGATTAATGGTAAAACTAGAAAATCTAATGAAAAAGATGCATTCAAAATATAAAATAGTGCACTGGAAATGTAAAATGACACTCATTGTGAAACAAAAATAAAATTCTAAAATGACACTATTTATGAAACAAAGGGTGTATATATTAAAAATTAATTATTACAATAATCTTAAAAATAAATAACATTATCACAATTATCACAATAATTAATATTATATTCCATATTTCAAGGGTGAAACATATTTTTACACAAAATTATTAAATGTAAATTTGAATAAAATAAAAGAAAATTATATGTAAAATTATTATTATGACACCTTAAATTCCAAATAATAATTTTACATTAATAATTTTATTTGAGTCGATTTATCCCGCATATAGTGCGGGTTATTACCTAGTTATAGTTTAACCATGGAGTTAAGCAATGTAAATAGAACTTGTGATTGCAAGATAAAATGCTTATATATATAATGTTACACATTGATTGTTTAAAAATGAATAGGAACATCTAATTCTCATATAAAGTTGATTTTTTTTGTGTTAAAACCAACATATGTGAATTTAAGTTTAACTATGCAAATTTAAAAAATAAATCTGAGTAGATTAGAAATGCAAGAAATAGAAAAGAAATATTTTATTTTTATATAAATAAAATAAAAACTGAAAACAGTGTTAAATATATATAATACTTTCTAAATTAAAATATAGAATCAAACTCTTACAAGTTACAACACATATGAGATATAACAAAATTTGATATTGGTGGGAGAGTAGGAGAGAATGATTACTATAAGATGGTAATCCAAATTATATAATGGAGATGAATCTTTAAAAAATAGAACAATTTAGTATATATATATATATATATATATATAATACTTTCTAAATTAAAATATAGAATCAAACTCTTACAAGACATATGACATATAAAAACATTTGATATTGGTGGGAGAGGATGAGAGAATGATTACTTATAAGATAATAATCTAAATTAAATAATGGAGATGAATCTTTTAAAATAAGAACAATGTAAAATATATATAATGTAGTCTCTAAAATTAAAATTTAGCATTAAAAATTTACAATGAGATTTCATTTGTTTTTTACAACCCATACAACAAAATTAATAAAAAAAAATATAAAAAAAAAAAAAAATGATCTGAGGTATTGTAGAAGAGAATGAGAGAATGTGAAAATGAGATAGTAAAATAATGTCAATATGAGAGAATGAGAGATTGAGAAAATGATTATTTATATGATAAGGAATGATGGAAGTTACATTTAGAATTATGGAGTTACAATAGTAATTTATTGTGTTTGAATAAAATTGAGTGGTAGAATATGATTAATGCATAATTGTAACATCCGCGAACTGGAATCCCGGTTTGGGATGTGCATCGGTCGATGCTGGAGGAGCATCGGTCGATGCATGTTCAGTTTTCTGCGGTTTGACTTAAGTTAAACACTGCGTTTTGGGTTAGGAAAAACCCTTAAACTCGAGTTTTGTCTCATTAGGCGTGTTTAGCCGCTTTTAAGAGAAACGAAAGAGAGAGAGAAGAGTTCTTGGTGTTCATGAGTCTTCCTGGTGATTTCTTGGAGTTGGAAGTTGTTTTTGTAGAGATCTGTAGCTGGGATCGTTGTAGGAGCTTCCTAGGAATGTTTTCTTCCTGTGCTTGGGTCGGATTTCTTCTGTGGCAAAGGTAAGTGCATGACCATGACTTATCTAAGCTGGAGATATCTCTGATTTGCTTGTTATGTGTTGCTAGTCTTGTTAGATTGTTATTTGGGACGTTGGGAAGCTTTCTTTTGGCTTGGGATCGATTTTTGTGGTTGTAGGAACGAAGATCCGACGAGAAGCTTCGGGGGAAAACGATGCTCAGCATTGCATCGGTCGATGCACTTTGTGCGTCGGTCGATGCAGATGCGAGGACGTCGCGTGAAATCTAGGGATTTTGTGCTATGTCGAGCATGAGTTGGTCAATGCAATGGGAGCATCGGTCGATGCAGGTTAACCTTGCATCGGTCGATGCAGATCTTGCGTCGGTCGATGCAACCTCCATTTGGTGTCGGTCAATGCTGAGTCCTGGTTTGTTATTGTTGATTGTTGATTGTTTATTGATGGTTAGAGATGTCTCTATTGCTTGTGTGTATAGCACAGTAGATGGGAGGATTGCCTTACTGAGTGTTTATAAAATACTCATGCATTGGAATTTGTGTTTGTGGTGCAGGTAAAGGCAAAGCGTGATCGTGGAATCAAGACAATGAAGAGAAGGATATTCTAGTGGTTCGCTTGGTTGTCTGGCTTCTGTTAGGTTGCTAGAGTTGAGTCCTAGAATGTTGTTTAGGATTGTTGGTTCTCTGGTTTATGCTGTTTGGATCATTAGTTTATGATTTGGAATTAATGTTGGTTATTGGATTATGATTGGTGATTTATTGTACATGAGTTTGGTTATTTCCGCTGTTGATTGTGATTATGGTTAGGTGACTAGTGGGTATGGGACCACTAGTTGTAGTTATTTATTTATTGTTATTATTTATTATTTATTTTTTTATTTTTTAAAAAGAAGGGTCAAGTCGTTTCAATAATTTATTTTATTTTCAGTTATAATTTTATTTTAATCTGTGAGTTAAATGTATTGTGTTTATTGGGTCTTAAATATTATTTAAAGCAATTAGAAAGCAAATAAAAAATAAAAAAAATTAGAAACATTAAATGAAAATCAACCAATAAGGAGAGACCAAAACCTTACTTTTAGATATATGATATATTGCTTTAAACTTTGAAACGAGAAATATATTATAAACAAAAATTTTACATGAGAAATATATTAATTTAGCCAACGAAAATATGAATATAAGTTTAGCCAACCAAAAATAATTAAAAAATATGAAAATTTAACCAAAAATATTTTCTCTTGAAAGATAAATAAGTTAGTAGGAGGAATGAATTAATGTACAATTATTGGATATGAGTTACATTTGAGTTAAATGGAGTTATATGCCTTTAATTATAAATAAATATTTTATTTTTTATAACCTAAAATAAAAGGAATACCAAGTGGCCGAATCAAAATTCACATGATTTGGTTGTTTGTTGATATAAAATCAACACTTACACATAATATTTCAAAATAAAAAAATATTACTTTTGAAGTGACAAACTAAATTAATTTTCTTATAAAATTATATGAATTCTTCAATCTCAATAATTTTTAAAACCCCAAGAATAACTTATATTTTTTTTGGTTTTTTTTTGTTTTTCACTCATCAATTTAATTTATAGTGCTAGATTTCATACTAATGGTTTCATCTTTAGAGAATTTAGTTAAATTGTATTTTTAAAATTATAAGAAGAGAAATAAAGAAAAATTACATTTAGAAAAATAAGAGTTACAATTCTAATTTATTGTTTTGTTTTAATACAATTGATTAATACAACTTAGTGGAGAAATAAAGTTAATGCATAATTTATAGGGGAAATTTATCTGATTTCAGTTTTATATTATGTGATTTAATGTGTGAAAATTAACTGTTTTAAAATTTGTGTTTTAATATAAATTTTTTTTTGTTAAAATTGCATTGCCAAGTGGACCAATAAGGAGAGAGTGAAACCTTACTTTTATATATATGATTTCTGCTATATTTTACAAAATTATAATATATTAAATTAACTTAAAAAAAAGATTTAAGTTCTTTCTATTTTATATTTAAAGTATAGTTTAGTATTTGAAGTTGATGGTTTAGAATTTAGTTATTTCGTATATAGAAAAATAAATTATTGAAAATGGACAATAAACGAGAATATTTTTGTAAAAAAGTATGAAAAACAGAAATTTATATATTAATTAAGTTAGAAAAAAAAAAAAATATATATATATATATATATATATATATATATATAATCATATTGTAAACATAATAAGACAAAAGCTAAATAGTTTAACCAATATATAAACTTAAATTGATTAATCGTAATCAAAAAGCACTCGCTAAAAGAAATCACTTAGATTTTTTAACTTGAATGAGACTGCATTTTACAATGTGGGAGAAGTCGAGCTTATAAAGATTACACACTAAAATTCCAAATGCATTCCATATCTCTCTAATATAATGCTTTTCGTTTAACATTTCTCATACATTAATTGAACTATAAAAAAAGGAGTCCCTTTTCTTTAATACTACTATCTTTTTTGAAATATTGTTATTTACTCATATTATGTTATTTTCTATGTATTTGTTTTACCATTCTTTAAAAAAAATCATAACCATTGCCAAAATCTTCTCCAATTGCCCCAATATAGGAATTCTAGTTTTTACCATCTTAGATTAAATACTAAATACGAGGTAAAAAAAAAAAGATTAAATACTAAATTCATATAATAAGAAAATGAATAAGTTTTTTTAGGAAAAAAACTACTATAGATTTTAATTGAAAACTAAAAGAGCTCATCGTCAATGGAATTTTTGTGAAACCTAAGAACCATGAAGCTCTTTGCTATTATTTAGACCTTGTTCCCCCAAATTCTCAGTGATCAGCGGGTCAATGATTTCTAAACATAGAAAACTAAACATAACTATAAAAGCAGCCAAAGAATCCCATTATAATTCATTCATTCTTCAATCTTTCTTCCTCGCAAAAAAAAAAAAAAAAAAAAAAAGGAATAATCTTAAGTTAAAACCAAAAAAAAAAAAATAATGGCAAGAGTTCAACTATTGTTATGCTTTACCATTCTTTTTGCAACTGCGTCCCTTCTGGATCTGGCTTCAGCACACCTGAAATATAAGCCATCTTTACCTCAGCTTGAAGATCCGAAGACGGTGAAGGATGTGGAGCCTTACACCGTTAAAGTAGTGATGGTCTTTGTGGCCGATCTTGAGAAGGAATGTCCCAACAACAATAAATTCAAGGCCTTCTTTGAGAAACTTAGGGGATTCGCCAAGTATGTTTGCCCAATAAAAAGAAGAGACCAAGTAGATTACGACAGAGACTTGAAGGCCAAAGCCGGGGGCATCTTCAAGGCCATCTCTTCTTTTGCGATTGGAAAGGTAACTTATTATCCAAGTTATCGATACTTATGGCTAATGAACCATTTAATTTACTACACATCATATGCATGCTTATATAATTTAACAGATAAGGGAGGAAATCCAAGAGGAAAAAATGGAAGCCATTAATACCTTTAAGTTTATGAAATCTGTGGCGGCTAAAATTATGGGAGGTCGTAGACAGGATGAGAGTGAAGACACCATGAAGCTAACGGCAGAACAACAAAAAGAAATCAAAGAAGGGATCTTGAAATGGGAAACAATCATTACACGGATAACAAACACAATGGTTATGAGCTCATCAAACTCTTCTTCCAGTGAAGAATCTAATGTTGAAAAAGAAGATTCAAGCAGCAACAGCAAAAGCTCTGGTAAAGAAAGCTCAACCTCAGCTAAAGGCTCTTC
>NC_025690.1:6422220-6441232 GCF_000633955.1 Camelina sativa | reverse complement strand
GAAACTAGTCAGAGCAGCACCGTAAATGTGGAACAAGTCGAGGCTGAGACTTCCAAACAAGTCTCATCATTCATAATGAACCTCGAAAAGAAGTGCCCGCAGAAGGAAGAATACAAAGCCTTCTTCGAGCAACTCAAGGGTACAATGATTGCTCCCGTCAAAGAAGGAAAAGATTTGTTTACTAGGATTAAATCTGCTGCGGGAAAAGTGTCTGGTGCCATGGCGTTTATTCGGTCAAGAATTGAAAGCAAATCAGCTGAGGTGCGGGAACAAGACATTGTCTTATCTTATGATTCACAATATCAAAGTCCATTTTCGTAACGTTTTTTCTTTCTCTTGTGCTATGTTGACAGGTTAAACAGTCTATGGAAACTTACCAGGGAGAAGTGATGAAGACTCTCCAAGAGTTAGAAACTATCCACAGTCAAATTGTGAGTCAGAACAAAGGAAAGACAGAAGGGTCTTTGACATGCACACCAGCACAACAAATGCAGATTAAGCAGACAATCACCAAGTGGGAACAAGTCACTACCCAATTTGTTGAGACTGCAGCTCAGAGCGAGACAAAGACGTCGTCTTCAACATCTTCTTCTGCCTCCGGCAAGATGGTGGCAAACTAAACTCAAATGCAAAGCTACAAGAACTCACTTGAAAATCAGCAATAAAATGCCATATATTAACCACATTTAGCTAATAATTATAGTTTTTTTGTATATAAAAAACCAAAAACTGTATGGGCTAGCCATAGATATATCGACCGGCCTATGCAAGGAATAAGTTTGTAAAACTTAATATAGATTGAAAGCTCCTATGTATGTTAACAAACATTCATAAGTGAATGATATCACCAAAAGTATTTTTTATTTTTATTTTTTTGTTCTGCTTTTTCTGCCAGATTTTTTTTTAGGTGCATAAAAGAGATACGACATAACAACTTTTGACGAGGTTTAACAAGATATATAGGTCCTCATCAGGCCCGGCTCAATCAACCGCATGACCAGGTGCAATAATAAGAAAAAAAATCCTATTTTTTACCAAACGATAGAACAAAAAAAGGAACTCATCTTGCATCACCATTATTTGGGCCTAATTATTTGTTTCTTAATTATTAGTTTTAAAAGAAAACTTACAAATATAATTTTAGTGCCTTTTAGATATAGATTTCTATCTAATTTCAGAATAATTAATTATTTTCATATTTAAATCTTATAAAAATTGGAACTTAATTATGGGTCCCTGTGCAAATGCACTTGTTGCACTTGCCAATCGTCGGGTCTGGTCCTCATTTAAAAACAAAATTACAATTATTGTTCATCCTAGAATTATCACGACTTTAAGAATCTTTCGTAGGTTACCTTTCAATATAATTTCAATACGAAAATGAAATCCCCATCCCCAAGATTAACAATCTCATCCACAAAGAGTAGGACCGGTGTAAAAATCGCAAAAATTGTTATGGTCCCTTTTTCAATTTTTGAAAAATGGGCTTTAATTACATATATTTTTTTTTTGAAAATTATTTTTGGATTTCAAAATACACTACTTTTTATGTTAATCTAGAGTGTCCCTGTGAAAATGCACACCTTGCACCTCCCTATCGCCGGCACTGACAAACAGTTTTGCACAAAAATGGATTGAAATTTACAATATTGTGTGACACATTGGAAATTGTCTTGTTTCACAGTTATGAACCATTGCATGGCTTATTTTGTTCAACTATGATATTCATATATAACCAACAATGAGTATAGTCCTCACAAAATCCATCTTTAGCGAGAGGGCCACATTTAACACTTTTTCCTTAAATTAAGAAATAGAAGACTATTAGTAAATTTCTAAAAAAATTCTGGAATATATTTTAGGAAACGTTTTTTAAAATAAGAATTTGCGTTTTTTTTTTTGTGAGACAAGGAAATAACATATTAATTTCCCCAATTCTATTGTTTTTTTTGAAAAAGGGTTCCCCAAGTCTATTTGTGAAAAGGATTATTGCAGAATTGACCGACTCTTAGATTTATAAATATAGACATCCAAAAACCATCTCTCATTCAAGGTAAACAATGTCTTCGAAAAAGATTGTGTTGACAAGCTCTGATGGCGAGTCTTTCGAAGTTGAGGAAGTGGTGGCGAGAAAAATGCAGACCGTAAGGCAAATGATCGAAGACGACTGTGCTACTAACGAAATCCCGCTTCAAAAAGTTACAGGAATGATCCTCGCCATGGTTATCGAGTATTGCAAGAGACATGTCGATGATGTTCATGTAGCAACTGAGGATGCGAAGACGAAGCTCAAGGATTGGGACGAAGTGTTCATGAAGAATCCTGATGCTGATAAGACCGTCAGCCTCCTTATTGCTGCTGACTATCTCAAAGTGTGACGGTATCTTCTTGATCTCACTTGCCAGGCCGTTGCAGATTATATCGTAGAAAAGAGAGTAGAGGAAGTTCGAGAAATCTTTTAGCTTACACACCCGAAGAAGAAGAAGGGATTCACAAGGAACACTCTTGGGCTTTTAAAGATCCAAAAAACCCTAGCTTCTAGTTTAGCTTTTTTTTTTTTTTTTTTTTNTTCATATATGATTTAATTTAGTGAATGACTTATATATGTTTCTGCTTCTCAAGTGTGTGATCAAATTTTAGGGTCTCTTTAATAGCGTTACTAATTCCTTACCTAGATAATTGACTAGGCTAAGTTAAACATAAACATAAAACCATAGCTTGTATTACAAGATATTCTTCTAATCCTAAGTCCAATCTCTTTGAGAAAATATCATAAGTAAGAAGACGAGGGTTGTCTTCGTGGTCGGAGAAATTATAATTTAGGAGACGTAAGGAAAGCAAACAGATGCACAATAAACAATTAATGCCACTCCCTGATTGTATCGGCCGTATATACTCAAAATTGGATTGCCAAAAGGACACCATCCGAGGAAGAGCGTGAGCGGAGCATGTTGGTTATAGTTATATCCCTCGATTATTGCAAAACACACGTCAATGTTGTAGATGCTGAAGAAGAGATCAGCAAGGAAGACAAGGAGAAGAAGGAAGATGATTCAATGTCTGAAGAGGAAGCCGCGAAGATCAAGGAATGGGAAGCAGAGTTTCTCAAGGATAGAGATCTGGCGACAGTCTTCCAACTCATTCTCGCTGCTAACTATCTCAACGTCAAAGGCTTTCTTGATCTCACTTGTCAGAACGTTGCAGATCACATCAAAGACATGACGCCAGAGGAGGTTCGTGAGATCTTTAATATCAAAAACGATTTCACACCAGAAGAAGAAGAACAAGTTCGCAGGGAGAACTCTTGGGCTTTTGAGGAACCAGCTGCTCCTCCAAAACCCTAACTTTTTTTGTTTAATTGTTGGTTTTTAGGGTTATGACTTTATTACCCTGTTCTTCTTTTTTTCATAACTTTTCCATATTTGATTTGGTGAATGAATTTATAAGAAT
Organism: Camelina sativa; assembly: GCF_000633955.1. Classification (NCBI taxonomy): domain Eukaryota; kingdom Viridiplantae; phylum Streptophyta; class Magnoliopsida; order Brassicales; family Brassicaceae; genus Camelina; species Camelina sativa. Next base: position 6,437,782 of record NC_025690.1, on the reverse strand, counting down.
TAATAATAATTTCCGTTTTTTATCAATTGATTTCACTTTCGTTGTTTATTCTTTGCTGAAATTAAGACAAAGTCTGAAACTGATGATAAGCATGGGAAGCTAGAGGGAGGAACTTCTGTTGCACTAAAAAGAGAGGAAACTGTAGGTAAAGAGCTGTTACAGGTTAAATAATCTCTAATAATGTTCTCATCTTGTCTCCCTTTTGGAACTTCCTGAGAAATGTTTTTCATTATTTCGACTGTTTTTTGATTGTTTTCACTAATAATATAATAATATTGCAAGTTCATTACCATAAAATTAGATGGCAAAAAAATTAGATGTATGAGGTTAAACTCTTATTTTATGTTTCAAAACTAACTAATTTATTTATTTTTAATTCTAATAAATATGGTATAATTAGAAGAAAAAATGTTAAAATTTGCATTGAAAATACAAAATATCCACATTTAAAACTTTTTTTGTTTCTATAAAATTAAGAAAGAAGGACTTACAGTAGTTAGAATTATGGCAGCAAACACGACTTGGTTTTGATGCATGAAATACCATTTCTTTTTATCATATATATACATCAATGTGGGTGTAACATGCACCAGCATGGCATTAACATTCTCAATTCATGCTTATGCACGAGGTGGTTTAATAATAGTTTTACATCCTAATTAACTATTTGAATCCTCCTTTACGTATTCTAATTAACTATTTGAATCCTCTTTTACGTATTCAAATTAACTATTTAATTAACTGTGAATTCTAATTAACTATTTGAACCCTCTTTTAAGTATTCCACAGCTTTAGTTGGTCGAGGCCCTCAAAACATTCTACATTCTACATATTTAATGGATTTTTGACTACTCATATAACTACTCAATTAAAAAAAAACATACAAAACAATTAATATCAGTGAAATCAATCACCAAAAACAAAAGAAAAAACAGAATTTTCAAACAAAAAATCACATATTTGATTGACTTACATTTTTAAAAATTTTAATTTATCATTAATAAAATTTATTGTTGTTATTAAATTGGTATATAAATTTAATTCTGGCATAATTTATATTTATTAAATTGTATTATTAATATATAATAATAATTTAAAAACAGCTACAAATTTAAAAGTTGCTAGTAAACAATCAGATTTTAATAGTTAAAGTTTTTACAGTCAAAGCATCTACAACCAAAATCTCTGCAGCTAAAATTTTAAAGTCAAAGTTTCTACAGCCAAAAGTAATAGTTGTTACCAATCATGACCATAATCGAACATTCAATCTTGATTGCTTATTCAGACCAAGATTGACAAATTTCGTTTCGAATTTGATTTTACATAACCGTTTATTAATTACGTAGGAAAAAAAAATAGATGCGAAGAGTCGATAATGATATACCCAACATTATTTTTGTTACAAGAACTTTGAACCATGAATGTAATAATAAGTGACAAAATTTGGCATATTATCCTACTATATTAATTGGGAAATACAAATATGAAACTAACCTTAAAATGTGTAAAAAATTACATTCACTTGCCAGTAGAAAAGTTTAATTAACTAATTAATCTTTATTAATTATTAATAAACAAAAAAGATCAAATCAAATAAAATGTACAAAATTAAAAAAAATATACAAAAGTAAATAAAATCTATTCGAATCTAAACTAATTCGTACTTGAAAAAAAATTATTAAAAATTCAACAGCTAAGATTTTAAAAAATCTAATTTAATAAAATCTACAACTACAAATTTTATGAACAATTTTGACCAGAACGGATTAATTTTTTATCAAAAATCTAATCAAATAAAATCTATATCAGTTCTGTTTTTAACAACTTATATTTTAAAAACTAATAAATAACATAATAACAAAATAAATTATTACAATTTTTTTTAAAAAAATTTAGTCTGCGGTTATCCGCAGGTTAGAACCTAGTTAGTTTATTACAAACACGGTTTGGATATATTTTTTGTGCTTTCCCGGCGAATGCATGATCAGTTAGAGTATTATAAAAACATAAATCAGCTATAAAATTATATAATACTAGTATTTGTCCCGTGCATATGCACGAAATTATTATTTGTGATCAGATAATAATAATATAAAACTACTTATTAATTTGTGAGAAATTAATATATTATTTCAATTATGAGATGGTCTCAAAATTACGCAGCCTAAAAGTAATACACCTTTTTTCATGTTCATAGTAAATGATCAATACTTTGTACATGCGAAAAAATTAGCAAATCTATAAACATTAAGCATTTAAAACTTGAAAATTCAATTTGATAGTGAAAATTTAAACATGACAGAATCGTATTAACATTAGAAAAAGTAAAAAAAAAAAATATATGATAAAGGATAACCATGAACGTACACTTGCTGTTGATCTTGAATTGGCCCTATAGCACTCCCTTAACAGAAGACATCGTAAAAATGATAGTTAGATAAATGTGAAAAAATAACAATCATCAAATTAGTACATCTGTTGTAGGTGCAGAATTTTGTTATAATATTTACATGAATAAAAAAAATATAGTAGAGGTATAGGTAGTACCAGTATATATATGAGCTATCATTATATAATTTTCTGGAATATATTTTTAAAAACAAAATTAAATGTTTTTGTATCTCAATCCAACTGATGAATATATAAAAATCATAATTAATATAAGTTGAAGAGGAATTCTATGAATAGGAACAAAAGTTTAAACATTTACCTGTCTCAAAATGTTAACTGTAGTTTAGATGAGAACCAGGAAAAAAAAAGAATGGAGAGGAGAGGAGTACACATGAGATGTAGTTTAGATGATCAACAAAAAAAAACGATGGAAAAGAGAGGATTAGAGATAAAATAAACTGCATTATGATTTAAATAGAAGTGGAATCAGTTGTAAAATCACTTTGAACGTGGAGATATTAGTGGGAGAAAAACAACAGTTTTTTTTTTCTTTTTGCTTTTTTTTCTTTTGCTCGACGATTTTTGTTAGTTGTGTGATAAATGTTTAATTTGTTTAAATAAAAAAAAACTAAAATCTGATGTGGCAAAATTTAATTGGCTAGGTGACTTGTGAATTATAGTATAAAGGATTATCTATTGGCTTGTTACTTGTTAGACCTTTTACTTTGTGATACATTATTATAGGTTTAGGGTTAAGTTAAGGTTCTTGAATCATCTTTGTAAAGAGGTAATCAAAGAGAATACATAAGCTTATGATTCTTACTTGGTATTAGAAATTCAGAGTGATGGTAAAACAATTCAGATGTTGAAAAGGTGGAGAGTAAGAAGGTGAACATGTTAGTGTAAAATGTTTTGTAGCCTAACACTCTATCTGCGCGCAAAGGATGACATGAAAAACTAACCGAGCAACCGATTCGTGTAATTTTCGATGAGTGCACTAGAGAAAGAGGTTTACGATTATTTTGGATTAATTTTGATTATTTTGGTTAAATTTGGGTAATTTGGTTCGATTTATTTATTAACAAAATCTAGTTTAATTTTGTTTGTAAAACCGGTCTAATTGTGGTTCAATCTGCTTATTCAAACAAAGCGAAAAATAATAATTTTGGTTAATCGAGAACCGAAACAAACTAACCGAAGTTCTCAGTTTATCGACCTAAAATTTCACTGATTTGCTAATCAATTAATGACTAATAACTCAAACCGAACTGAACAACCAAAATCTCTGTTCGGGTTACTTTATCTCAGCTCTAAAATATTTTTACACATGAAATTGAATTGTAAAATATTTATATAGATTTTGACTTGTAAATGGGCCTTGAGTTTTGGGTCTCTAAACTAAGTATTTGTTCAGAAAACATGCACAAATCTCCCACCGGAGAGAGACTCTCTATTCTATCGGCTAATTCAGAAAATAAACAAAAAATTAACATTTTCCATAATTTTTATGAACACTTTGCTTTTGGGATTTGCCAACTTCGATTTCTTGGTCTGGGTTTGTTTTATACGTTTCCTGATCTATTATTTCGATCGAAAGCTTCGAGCTTGAGACCAAACTCATGGATTCTTCCCCTGTTTCGGGTCGATTCGATATTTTCGAGATTTATCGCAGATTTTGTGGTAAAGTCTTTAACTTTATTCTTCTTCTTCGATCTGTTGTTAATTCTCTCATCTATGGATTTGGGGTTTTGTGAATTCTTTGATTCATCATATAAAGGATTGATCTTTTTAACTGCCCACATAGTGTTGTCTGAGTTACCTTTACATTGCTATTGGATAAAAATTGAATCTTTTTGAGTTGTATCTATGGTTTGGTACTTAACTAGGGTTTTTATATCAAGATAAAGTTTGTTACTTATTGTGGGTCTTAATTCTTGGTGGGATTTGATCAGACATTAGATCAGGTCAGCAGTTTTGTGATTATAATAAACCAGAAGATGGCGAGGAATCACAGAGAACTACTAACTCATCTAGAGAAGCGTTAACTCAGCTGTTATATCTAGTAGAGAATAAGTTTCAAGCAAGGTATGGTGGCTGTGAGGGTATACAATTCAATATCTTCAGGGTTAAGCAAAAGATTAGTGCTTTTTTGAGCTAATTTCGTGTTCGCTTGCTTGTTTTACCGTTGCATTCTTCTTCGGCAGAAACTCCATTTTTGATGAGTTGTTCAAGTTGATGTCACGGCTAGACTTAATGGCAAGTTTTTTTTTTGGCTCTCTGTTAGTTTCTTTAATTTTCGGCTTTTGAATCAGCTGGATTGTGAATCTGAACTTTTTTTATATGTCTTCTTTGTAGGTGGACTTTAACGAGTTTACCTGCTTTTATGATTTTGTTTTCTTTATGTGCCGAGAGAATGGACAAAAGAATACAAGTAAGAGCGTTCGTCCGTTTCAAATCATTGCTTTGGGTGCAATAGCCAACGGAGATGATACTTAAACTTGTTTTAATGTCGTTCCAGCTATAAGTAGAGCTATCACCGCATGGAAACTGGTTTTGGCTGGAAGATTTAGGTTACTTAACCGCTGGTGTGACTTTATTGAGGTACTTTATAAACAACAAGTGTTTTCACCATATGGCTCTTCTTTGTGTTTGTATATCTAACACGAAGATGATGATTGTAACTTGTAGAAAAATCAACGGCACAATATTTCAGAAGATACATGGCAACAAGTCTTGGCGTTTAGTCGTTGTGTACATGAGAATCTAGAAGGATATGACTCTGAAGGTACAAATTGTTAGAATTCTTACAACATGTGTGTAATTATTTGTTTGTGTTTGATTCATCTTATGGTATTTGTTTCACTCAGGTGCATGGCCTGTCTTAATAGATGACTTTGTCGAGCATATGTACAGGTTCGAACAAAAAAAGCTTTTGGCCTGAACACCTTTTTACTCTAAACTTTAAACAATGAGACTCAATCCTGTTGTTGTTGGTTCGCAGCATTTTAGGACCGAATAAGGACGCTAGCTTGTTCTGCAAATGTGGTGACACAGACTTTGAATCATGCCTCTATCAAGAAGGTTGTGTGGTTTCTATAATCTGAGATTGTAAAGTTTTTTTGACATAGTGACATAGTCTTATTATATTCTTCTCTTCTTGTTTTAGATGAGTATCACAAAGATTACCGTGTCCCCCACACGGGTTTAAGAAACATTCCAGGTTTAAAGAGAAAAATATCTAATAACAATGACGAAGAAGATGAAGATGAAGACATATCAGAAACCCGAAACTCTTCTTTTTCGTCAAACCTGAAACGAATGAAAACCAACAACAGTCCAAGATGTTCATCCAAGTCTCCATGTGCAATCGAGCGAAGTCTCTCACAAGGTTTTGCGAGCCTTTTATCGACTGGAGATAAGCCATGACACACTTAAATGCACATAAATTATAGATTATATACAAAACCACAAGAGGTCTCTCAAGCTGTTGTCTCATTTTTCAAGCCTAAAAAACCTCACTTCTTTCAATGACAGTTTTGAGTTCTTCTTCTTTGTTGTTGTTGTAAGCTATACAATATATTTGTCTCTCACTCCATTTCATAATTTGATCTATATATTGACAAGGATATCACTTCGTCTAGTGCTCTATTTCATGCTACTATTTAATTGCTTAACATATTCTAAAAGATCCTTTTTTATTTATTCTTTGGTCAAACTTCTTAAAAAAAAAACGCTTTCATTTATAGAAGAAGTAAATACATTTATTTTATGTAAAAACAATTCTACCAGAATCCCAAATATTATGCATATTCCCAAACAAACTCTTAAATATCCACCAAAATTCTAGGTGACTCTTTTTTTCACTAAACCAAAAACACTCTTTTAATCACTAATTTCCTTTGATGACTGATTTGTGACTTGATCAACTACACAGATTAGTGCAAGTTCGTGTGATTTCTGACGGTTCATCAAGCTCGTCGGCTCTCCTTATTTTTCTCCGGTTCGATCTCTTTTATTCTCAATATTTCTTTGATACACCACAAAAGCTTTTGAAGTTTTTGTCCATGCGTAGTCCTCTAATTTTCAACTTTTTTTTATATCTAAACTCATAATTTTTGCGGTAGCAATTTAGTTGGGATGATTAGGGAAAAAATACAAATCTTAAAGAAAATATCTAAATTACTAACGTAGGCTGAGTCTTTTCCAAATCCAGGAAATAAAGTTAATGTTTTAGTGTTAAAAGTTTAGGCTGAGGTTAGAGTCTACAATATAGGTTTAAGGTGTATGATTTAGATTTTAAATTTAAGCGTTGATGGTTTAAATTATATGAATTCTTTCTTGATTTTGATATAATATCCAGACGATTATCTTTGTGTTTTTATTAACAAAAGATGGAAAAGGCTAAAGATATAATTAGTTGGCATTGAATCCCTAACGTATAGGACATTTTTTCATCATCACTTTAAAAACTAAACACCGAAAAGTTTCCTCTTACTTGCAAATGTGTGTGATTCCACTCATTCCTCTTTCTTGATCTCAATACTCAAATAGTTCTCACCACCAATTCCTCAAGAGAACTCAAGTTTGTTTTATTTTTTATGGTCTTAGTCCATTAGAGTTTCCACTGTTTTTTTTTTTGGATTATTTTTGCTTATAAATAGTGTTGAACCTTGTTTGTGAACTTCATCCTAGAGTTTAGGGATTTATCCGAGGGAAGAGAATATATTTTTTCTTCAGGGGCTTTAGCTCTATTTTGCTTTTTTTACTATCTTAGTAAAGGTTTTGGTTTCTGAATTTGGTTCTTAATTCTCTAACAAATTTCAAGGTACATTATATTTTAGTTTTTCTAGAGCTTACCTTTAGAGATATCAAAATATTTCATGTTTATCTATGTGTAACCAAACCTTAAAAATTTGAGATTATAACCAAATTTTGATTTTCTTTAGGTAACCAATTTAGAGTTTGGTTCCATGTTTTTTGAGAAGTAATAAACTAAGCAAAGTTATCAATATTTTTGTTGTGTTCTAGTCACAATCAAATGATCAATAAACCACGCTTCTCTTGCTTTCGCTTTAAATTACTCAACCATATTGTATTTCTTTCTATCTTCTTTCTCGCAAAATCTACTCTCTTTTTTTTTTTTCCTTTACATAAAGATGTACTGTATATTATTATCTCCAATACATTTGCTCTTAAGAAGTTAGAAACAAAAATAGAATTACTTTGATGATTATAGTTCTTCATTTTTTCTTATTAGACTTCATTAGCAATGGAAGAAGATAACGGCGAAAGACAACGTGACAACGTCGGATCTTCCTCCTTCTTTAAGACATGTTTCAACGCACTCAATGCTCTTTCAGGTTAATTTTCTCCTATTTGGTTCGATCCAATTTTTCACTTATTTTGTTTCGTTGTCATTGTGACATAATAATTTGTTAATATTACTTATTGCATTAGGAATTGGAATATTATCGGTACCATATTCACTTGCTCGTGGAGGATGGTTGAGTCTTTCACTTCTGTTACTCCTAGCCGCAACCGCCTTCTACACATCCTTGCTCATTACAAAATGTATGAACGCGGACCGCAACATCAAAACATATCCCGACATTGGAGAACGTGCATTTGGTAGACCAGGGAGAATCATTGTGTCACTCTTCATGCACCTAGAACTCTATCTAGTCACCACAGGTTTCTTGATCCTCGAAGGAGACAATCTTCACAATCTTTTCCCCGGATTTAACATAGAAATGATCGGATTGAGATTGAATGGCAAACAAGCGTTCATGGCCACTGTCGCACTCGTTATCATGCCGACTCTATGGTGGGATAATCTAAGCGTCTTGTCTTATGTTTCTATGAGTGGGGTTTTAGCTACGACTGTGACTCTTGGATCAATATCGTGGGTTGGAGCATTTGATGGAAGTGGGTTTCATCAAAAGGGAAAGTTGATTAATTGGAGTGGGATCCCTACAGCTTTGAGCTTATATGCTTTTTGCTATGGTGCGCATCCAGTTCTGCCCACTTTGTATTCTTCTATGAAAAGCAAACATCAGTTCAACAATGTAAGTCGTTTCTACACTAACCAACCACTTTTATTAAACAACAAATCCATGACCACTTGCATAATTTCATCTACATTTTGATATGGTTTATTTCATCTACAGTAGATATCTTAGTATATTTATATGTATCTTCTTCATATTTAATAGCAATTAAATAATAAGTTTTAATTACATTCCTTGATTTAGCTAATCTAGTTTGTTTGAATAAAATTTGGGCATGGTCCTTTAATTTCACTATTATTTTTTATTTTTGGCCTGCAGGTCCTAGTTGTATGTTTTATATTATGCACCATAGGATACACCTCAATGGCGGTATTGGGCTATTTAATGTATGGATCACAAACATTATCACAAATAACACTGAATCTTCCAGTTCATAAGACGAGTTCGAAGGTGGCTATATACACAACACTAGTAAACCCTGTAGCCAAATACGCATTGATGATCACACCAACGGTGAACACCGTAAAAGATTGGTTTCCTTCGAGTTACGACAAAAAGACATACTTACATCTCCTGATCAGCACGTTTTTCATAGTAAGTAGCGTCTTCATCGCCGAGACACTTCCCTTTTTCGGTTACATGATGTCGCTGGTTGGAGCGTTACTGAGCGTTACGGTTTCCATACTTCTGCCTTGTTTGTGTTACTTGAAGATCTCTGGAAATTACAAGAAGATTGGGTTTGAGACTATAATGTTGTTTGGAATGGTGGTGTTGAGTGTTTTCGTTGGAGTTTTAGGTACTTACATTGCTATCAGAGAAATAATTGGAAGTGTATAAAAACTAAATATGATTGTTATAGTATTCTGAGATAAATGGTAAGTTTGCATTCCCCTAGCTAACTTGAGATACAAGATTGAGCTTTTGCTAAGTGAATCAAGGAGAACAAATGCGTTAGTGATCAGATTGGTTAGAATAGTTTATGTAGATATTGATTAAGTTAAATAGTTCGACATGTCCCATTTAATTTATCTCATATTATTATTATGTGATGCTTCAAAGTTTAAACAGACTAGGCACGCCACTATTAGCCGAACCTAAATTTTCAAAGTTCGTCATTTTGGTTAGGGGGTTGGTTCTTATAGCTGATTCGATCAGTATGATTTATTTGTTCAACTGAACAGATGGTTACCGGAATTTTTTTTTTTTTGTTTTCTTTTCTAAAAATTTTCAAACCAAAATACATTGAAATTTTTCTAAATCGGTAACTAAACCAAACGATAATCCAGTCAAACAAAATATTTGTAAGGACTAAGGATCATAACACACGTAACCAAAAGGAAAATATTCGAGAATCAAACCGAACCAAACCAAGTATTTATTTGGATAATTTTGGTAAATTTTTGTAAAAACCGATATTAATCAATTTAATTGAACAGTTTGATCCAAATTAACGGAAGCATGCCTAAACTAAACCAAACTCCTCCACCAATTTATATAATACAAATGATTTTTAAAATTTTTTAATACGAATAAACAGGGTGATCAAAAATATATATAAAAGATTAACGAAATAATTTTTGAAAAAAAAAAATAAATAATAAATAAGAATTTTCACTATTCCACTAATGAAATTAAAAGAAATTGTAACCAATGTTTTGTAAAGGAAAAAACATGCAAGAAAAATTGTAGAAACGAAAGAGGAAATATTAGCAAATGGGCATGGAGCACTCCACTAAATAGTTTACAGAGATATAAACCAACTCATCTAATTAATAGTTCCAACAACACCAAAAACATATGCCCCTCCTATTTACTTCATAGATGCACTCATCCAGCTTGGTGGCTCATGTTGGTGACCATTTTTGAAAAATATTTGAGGGATTAAAAAATATCTATACAAATTTTTAAAAAATTAGAAAAAGAAAAGTCTAAGTCGTAAATTTCTTCTACAATTTTTTATTCAACTATTCTATAAAATATAGATTAATCTCGGAAAGCAAAAGTAATATGTTATAATATATTTTGTTATCATTGTCAAGTTTCTAAAATTTTGGCAAAAAAATATCAAATCCAAGTCTGAATAGTTTGAAATCTATCTTTCTAGTTTTGAGAATTTAACATAGGTAAACTGTACAGTTTTTTTTTATAGAATAACTTTAAGAGATGAATGGAAAATTTGTATATCTTTGAATTTGTAGATTTCATTTGTAATTTTTAGAGATAAATGGTAAATTTGTAAGAAAAAAATGGTAGTAGTTTGTTTGTAGAGGATGCCAAGAAAATAGTCTAAGAAGGTAGGCTTTAACATTAAGAGAAAAGTCAAGTAAGGTTGGCCAAAAATTAGTGAACAAGTCGAATCAGTTCCAAGAGAATGATTTATAAAATACCATTCTAATTAACTAAGTAACTAAGTAACTCATTCATCTATCATCTTCCCACTATTTCAAACAAATAAACTCAATATCCCACAGTGAAATCATAAATGATGACTAGCTCCGATCAATCTCCATCGCACAACGTCTTTGTCTACGGCAGTTTCCAAGAACCAGCCGTCGTAGGTCTGATCCTTGAATGCACTCCGATCATCGTCTCCGCTCAACTCCACGGCTAGTACGTCAACCTTTCTCCGGTTCTTATCTTCCTTTGTTTACTTCAAGTTTCTTCAAGGATTGTTAAAATCTGATTTATGGAGTTTTTGGCAGTCACTTGTATAGACTCAAGGGTCGTTTGCATCCATGCATATCTCCTTGTGAGAATGGTGTAGTCAACGGAAAGGTTTTTTATTTTTCATCTCCTTCTTTTACAAGAACTTAAGGGTTTGAGTCAAGAAATTGGGATTTTAGATCACAACACCTGAAAAAATGGTTTTGATGTTTTGTTGTAGATACTAACTGGATTAACAGATGCTCACTTAGAGAATTTAGGTATGATTGAAGGAGATGATTATGTGACGAAGACTGTTGAAGTTGTTTTGACTGTAAGTTTCTAGCTACTTTAATCATCCTTGGAATTGTGTTACTATATGATGATCTTGAGATTGCTTAAAGATTTTAATTTTTTTTTTTTTTAATTCCTGATTTGATTTAGGACACTTGTGAAAAGATGAATGCGAAAACATGTGTATGGGCAAACAAGGATGATCCTGACATGTATGGAGAATGGGATTTTGAGGTTCTTTTTACAACTTGCTTCATCAAAATTTAATGATTTTTATATAGCTTTATTGCATAATGGGTTTGTTTGGTAGGAATGGAAGCGGCTTCATATGGAGAAATTCATANCCAAGAGAATGATTTATAAAATACCATTCTAATTAACTAAGTAACTAAGTAACTCATTCATCTATCATCTTCCCACTATTTCAAACAAATAAACTCAATATCCCACAGTGAAATCATAAATGATGACTAGCTCCGATCAATCTCCATCGCACAACGTCTTTGTCTACGGCAGTTTCCAAGAACCAGCCGTCGTAGGTCTGATCCTTGAATGCACTCCGATCATCGTCTCCGCTCAACTCCACGGCTAGTACGTCAACCTTTCTCCGGTTCTTATCTTCCTTTGTTTACTTCAAGTTTCTTCAAGGATTGTTAAAATCTGATTTATGGAGTTTTTGGCAGTCACTTGTATAGACTCAAGGGTCGTTTGCATCCATGCATATCTCCTTGTGAGAATGGTGTAGTCAACGGAAAGGTTTTTTATTTTTCATCTCCTTCTTTTACAAGAACTTAAGGGTTTGAGTCAAGAAATTGGGATTTTAGATCACAACACCTGAAAAAATGGTTTTGATGTTTTGTTGTAGATACTAACTGGATTAACAGATGCTCACTTAGAGAATTTAGGTATGATTGAAGGAGATGATTATGTGACGAAGACTGTTGAAGTTGTTTTGACTGTAAGTTTCTAGCTACTTTAATCATCCTTGGAATTGTGTTACTATATGATGATCTTGAGATTGCTTAAAGATTTTAATTTTTTTTTTTTTTAATTCCTGATTTGATTTAGGACACTTGTGAAAAGATGAATGCGAAAACATGTGTATGGGCAAACAAGGATGATCCTGACATGTATGGAGAATGGGATTTTGAGGTTCTTTTTACAACTTGCTTCATCAAAATTTAATGATTTTTATATAGCTTTATTGCATAATGGGTTTGTTTGGTAGGAATGGAAGCGGCTTCATATGGAGAAATTCATAGAGGCTTCCAAGAAGTTCATGGAATGGAAGAAGAATCCGGATGGGAGAAGTAGAGAAGAGTTTGAGAAGTTTGTATAGGCAGATCCTTCGGCTTCGGCTTGAAGAATTTGTGTGACTTTTATCTCATCTTATGTGTATTTTTGTTTCCCATCTACTAGATATGTAGCAACTACTCTCATTTACTGCAAATATATCAGTCTCATTACAAAAGACAATAAGAGGCTTTGTTAGTTGGGAGCACAAAGAATATGTGTATCTTATATATTTGTTTGTGAACATTGTTGTATGAAAGCATGGTGTTGTATTATCATTTCCTAAATGTCAATTGAGATAAAAGCATTTTTGTGTTTAGTGTTATACTGTACTCAGACAAATCACAATGCCTTTTATTGTCTCATTAATTACATCTACTTAAATAGTCATGAACTAATTTGTCTGTTGGTTGGAATAAAGTATACAATTAAACTGAGCATCTTTGTTCACGTAATTTCCAACGATTGATACATTTTTTAAGTCTAGTGTAAAAAGAGCGAAAACGTTTCAGGGATTAAATGAAGTACAAGTTTATTTGTCCCAACGACAACACCACTTGTGCAAATTCTTCATAGTTTGTGGGATGTATATATGTTAAATATCTATATTGTAGAGACATATGATTTAAATTTTATTTATAATACTATGAGAAAGAGAAATACAGAATTTTCGCTATTCCACAGGACCAAAATGAAAAAAAAAAATAAACATGCAAAAATTAATTGGCTATTGCTTTTCTGAATTTGTTTAGTCTCAAAAAATTTTCAACTCTATTGTAACTTTGTTTTTATCTTTCTTTTTGCCAAGGTTGCTCTTCTGTAAGTGTCACTCTTTTGTAAAGCTTTAAACATCATTATTAATGATATTTAAAAAATCAATTATTTACAAAGAAAAAGTGACAAACAAAGAAATATTGTTGAAACAAAGTGGTGTAAGTCATCAATTTTTTTTTTAAAAATTCCTCTATTATAGAAAATATAGAATTTCGTAAATAAAGTGAAAAAAAAATTGTTATCATCTTCAATTTTGTCAATTTTGACAAATAATAATCAAATGGAAGTTTTAAACAATTTTATAAGTCTATTTTTGTTTAATTTTCAAACTTCAGTGTTAGGTAACCGTACAGATTTTTTCTAGGAGAATTTTATGAGTTTAACTATCTTGAATTTGTAGAATTTTATGAATTTCTTTTATGACAAAAGAGTCAAAAAGTTAGGCTTATGTCATTAAGACATTAAGACAAAACTCAAGTAAGGTTGGCTTTAGTCAAGAGAATATAAAAGTACGACACTACCTAAGTAAACTCATTCAGCTACCATCTTCCTCTGTTTCAAACAAACTAAGTGAAATCAGAAAGATGACTAGCTCCGATCAATCGCCATCGCACAACGTCTTCGTCTACGGCAGTTTCCAAGAACCAGCCGTCGTAGGTCTTATCCTCGAGTGCACTCCGATCATCGTCTCCGCTCAACTCCACGGCTAGTACGTCAACCTTCTCCGATTCTAATCTTTCTTTGTTTTCTCCAAGATTGGTTAAAATCTGATTTATGGGTTTTGTGCAGTCACTTGTATAGACTCAAAGGTCGTTTGCATCCATGTATATCTCCTTGTGAGAATGGAGTAATCAATGGAAAGGTTTATGATTTTTCATCTCCTTCTTTTTCAAGAACTGAGGGCTTTTGATCACAAAACTTGAAGAAAATGGTTTTGATGTTTTGGTATGCAGATATTAACTGGATTAACAGATGCTCAGTTAGAGAATTTAGATATGATTGAAGGAGATGATTATGTGAGGAAGACTGCCCAAGTTGTTTTGACTGTAAGTTTCCACTTGTAATTGTGTTTCCTTTGATGATCTTGAGAATATTGCTTAAAGATTTAAGTTTTTTTTGTTTTTTTTAATTCTTGATTTTGGATTCAGGACACTTGTAAGAAGATGGATGTGGAAACATATGTATGGGCAAACAAGGATGATCCTGATATGTATGGGGAATGGGATTTTGAGGTTGAAACCAAACTTCTTGCTTCATCAAAAGTTAATAAGGTGTTGTTTTAAGGTTATATTGCTTAATGGTTTTGGTGAAATGTTGTGTGTGGGTTTGTTTGGTAGGAATGGAAGCAGCTTCATATGGAGAAATTCATAGAGGCGTCAAAGAAGTTTATGGAATGGAAGAAGAATCCGGATGGGAGAAGTAGGGAAGAGTTTGAGAAGTTTGTACTCGCAGATCCTCCCACCGCGGCTTGAAGAATCAAGAATCTTATCTTTTATGTGTTGTTTACCATCTATATGTATATGTAGTGATCAGTTTCATTTACTGCAAAAATAAATCAGTCTCATAATAAAGTTAATAAGAGGCTTTGTGAGCATAAAGAAGATGTTTTGTATCTTATATCTGAAATACATAATGGATCAAACGATATGGCTTTCAAGTGCATGAGAAGCTTTTCATCAGTCTGTCGACAAAACTAACTCTGGAAACTCGTTCTTCACTCCCTGTAACAATATTCTTCAATCTAACAACACCGCCTTTGAGTTCTTTTTGTCCCTAAATCACCATCCAAGGAATTCCAGATTCCCTGGCCAGCTTGAAATGCTTTTCTTGTCTTTTGTTCACAAGGAACTCTGCTTTTATATTAGCATCCCAAAGCTGATTTACCAACTCTGCAGCTTCAGCTAGCTCATTTTCCACCATGACGCTAACCAGCACTTGTGTCTCTGTTGATCGAACCACCTGCTTTGTGCCAGAGTTCCACTAGTGTCATTATTTACAAGACAAAACAAAACATGTCAAAAGCATAAACACATATCAAAGTCCCAAAGTTTATACCTCCTTGTGAAGCTCTTCCAATATCGTAAACACCCTCTCAATACCGAGACTCACACCAACTGCTGGAACTTGCCTTGTCCCAAACATTCCAATAAGGTTATCAT